>NC_064868.1:114128218-114430406 GCF_024139225.1 Suncus etruscus
TGACATTTATTTTGAGAGCCACATTTTTAAAACCAAAAATACATAGGATGGTACACTGTTTTTAATTTCAATAAGTTTTTATTGAAAATATTCTGCATGCAAGTATCCACATAGGTTGGGAGGATACAAATAACACAACTAATAAAACAAAAATATAGAACGATATTATTTACATATGAGGGATAGAAGCCAAATTATGGCTAGAAAATCTGTGAATTTATCTACAGAACTGAGCTCACCAAAATAGAGAGATGGGATATGGGGGACTTAGTGGGGAGACCTTGAGACAGTGGTAGACAGAAACAGAAAGTGGTGGGGTTGGTGTGGTGTTGGAACAGTTATGATTATATCCTATAATTTGCAGTATTGTAAATCTTGCAATAGTAATTATTCTTTTGAAAAGTAATTTGAGACTGAACAGACTCAATGTGAGTTTGCTGTGCTTGCAAGGTTCAGTTGATTTGCAGTTTAGAACCATTCAGTTTACCCTTGTAAGCATCCCAATTTATCAATTTATCAATTCCTCTTCCTTTATAGGGTCCTTTTTAGTGTGAGTTTGTTTTTTGTTTCTACTATAATGTCTGGGGCCAGAGAGATAGCATGGAGATGGGGTGTTTGACTTACATCCAGAAGGACTGTGGTTAGAATCCCAGCATTCCATATGGTACCCAGGGGCCTTCCAGGGGCGATTTATGAGCACAGAGGTAACTCATGTGACCTCACCTTAAAAAAAAAAAAAGAAACACGACAATGTCTTTTTTTTTAATCCTTGTGAGATAATTAGCACTTGCTTCAGGGGAAAATTACTTCGTATTCTTATCTTTTTTGGACCAGATGGGATGTTGGTGTCCCAAATTCTGGCTTCCTTATCATCCGTGGATTACAATTATTTCTGTAACCATGGCTTTCTGTCTCTTTACACTGTTACTCAATCTCTTTTCACATGCACTTAATAAATGAAAGAAAATGCAGAGTGTACTTTTGAATACAGTGAAATACTTTTCTTCTTACCAAGTGTTTCTAGTTTTTTTTTTACTTGAATAACTCTTTAACATATGTAACACATAATATTTACTTATTATTAGATTTTCTGTTTCTATTCAGCAAACATCTACTCTGTATAAAAAGTACTTAATCAAATCTTGTGTGCATTTTTCTATTAGATTACCTGTCTTTTTCTTATTGATTTTTAAGAGTTATTTCAGTGTTTTGAATAAATATGTATAGCTCTTTAATCCCATTCTAAGGAGCTCTTTCATGTTTTAATGAAATGATTTGATTGATATGTTCTAATCATATCAGAAAATTATTTCGAAACTTTAAATAATTGATTTTTATTTAATTAGGAAGAGGGATTGTCTAATAAATGGCTTGCTTGGGGCTAACTTCTGTCTCTGATCAGAGATCAATTCTGGTGATAGTCAGAGGACCATGTGGTGTTGGTGATAAAATTGGGGTGAATCACTTGCAAAGCAAATGCCTTTTCTGCTCTGCTATCTCTGCAGCTCAACATTATCTAAGCTTAACATGTTTTCAGTGGTGTTTGTCATAAAAAAGGGAAATACATCTGGATTGCACTTCACAAGAAAATAGTTAAGAAATTCGGCATTTGTTTTACTCCTATATTTGTTTTGCTAAATGTAACTTTTGAAAGGGAGAAATGTACTTTTTAAATGTGACTTTAATATCTCTCATTATCTTTTCTATTATCCTTTCTACATATTTTTCAGAAAGATCTTATTTTGAATGCATATTGCCTTGTTTCTTAGCTTGCCACAACATTGGCTACTAAAGAGGTCATCAACATAGTGGTTAAATAATTCCTCACTTTTCTAAGTTTTAATTCATATGCTGTCTTAAAATGAGTACGATTTCATTATCTGTGTTATTGATATCAAAGATATTGAAATATTCATTTGATAAAGTATATAGCTGTATCAATTAATGTTACAGCACTGAAAGGAACAACTTTCCAATAAAATATTCTTTATTGTCGTTTATAAATCACACACTAGGGTGCATATGGCTTACTTCTGTTAAGCTTGGGAGACCATGTGGGTGCTAGCAATCAACTGCATGGAAGGTACACACCCTTATTGATGTACTATCTTTCTAGTCCCAAAATGTTACGTTATTAAATTGTTATGAATTATGTTATTAATTTTATTAACTATATGATGAGAAATTGAAGGCCTGCTTGCCTCAATTTCTACTTTACTTTTACCTCCATAACAAAATTCAAATTCTTATTGTGTTTTTTTCTTTTCTACTAAGACGGAGGAGACTTTAATGAACTCACACTGATATCACTTTCCTTATTTCATGTCAAAAAGAGTTTCTTCATGAATCAAGCATAAACATTGTCATTATTATCATTAGCCCCCATTCATTATGCAGATATTTGATTTTCATATTAAAATTCAGACACATTTTTAGTTAATGAACAGAAAGTACTGAAAAAATACCCCATTGGGAAACTTATATTAAGGTGAAAAGGATAAATTCATAAGTTAAATGATTTAACTAGCATTTTAAGTAGTTTTATTAAGCAGGAAAATTTTAAATCTATTTTCTGAGAAAAGAAATTGAACTGTCAAAGAAAGATGAAGCTGAATGTCAGTAAGGAGGGTATTACAAAACTTTATAAAAGTAAGAAGGTAGAATATCTCAAGCTCATGACAAAGGAATCACAAAATGTGATTAAATCTAGATTTATTTTAAACCCAGAATAGACAAGGTTTTTTTGTTTTTTGTTTGTTTTGGGGCCATATACAATGACACTCAGGGGTTACTCCTGGCTATGCACTCAGAAATAACTACTGGCTTGGGGAACCATATGGTTAGCCGGGGATAAATGTAGCCCGTCCTAGGTTAGTGCATGCGAGGCAGATGCCTTACTGCTTCTGCCACTGCTCCAACCCCAAGGTTTTTTTTAAACTTAGAAGCATAGGAGAAGGGGCCGGGTGGTGGCGCTAAAGGTAAGGTGCCTGCCTTGCCTGCGCTAGCCTTGGACGGACCGCGGTTCGATCCCCCAGTGTCCCATATGGTCCCCCAAGCCAGGAGCAACTTCTGAGCACATAGCCAGGAGTAACCCCTGAGCGTTACCGGGTGTGGCCCAAAAACCAAAAAACCAAAAAAAAAAGCATAGGAGAAAAAGAAAGGGGGGAAATACTTTTTGGTCTGAAATAACTGTAAGAACTGAATTGTCATTTGTATATATCCTAAATAACTGGACTATAATATCAACTGTACCAATATATTTTGCCTAGCAATTGAGATGACATAAAAAAATTGATGTTTTGGGACTGAAGAAAAATAATGGATTCTTGCAAATAGTTGAGACTTCCATTAGAAACACTCAGTCCATGTCAGATAGTAGTAGAAATCAGAAACTAAATTCAGATCTGTTTACTTTTTCTGCTTCTAAATATATCTCAACTTGGTCATTTCAGGGACTCAATATAAATTGTAGGTTGCCTCAATGTGATGTATGCAGTGTTTCACAATTTTCATGCTGAGTAAATTAATATCTACATAAAAATAACACATATATGTAACTTAAAAACAGACAATCAGTAAAATGTTGAGAATAAATTAGAACTAAATAAAGATTGATAGAAGCACTTCAATGAAAAAAGCAAAACAAATTTAGGACACAAAATATTTTAAAAATGCAGGCCACCACTTAAAAATTAGGAATATAAGCAAGAATCTGGTATTCCTGATATAACATCATAACAGTTATAGTTTATAATAGTTTAATTTATATCTCACACTGTCCTGGAGAGAAAAATATTGTCCTGATATAATTCAAGTGTTCAGAATCATAGTAAAATGAAATAGTAGAAGATTCAAGTCAGAGCTGATAGCTACCTTAATATCGCTACTTTTACTCTTCCTCTAGTGCTTTGGGGATTTCCTAATAATTACTACCTCACTGCAGGTGATTTGCTGAAAATTGTGTCTGTTAATCACCTCTCCCCATTTTGGGCTGAGAATATTGGATTTTTTTGTTGTTGAGCTTTGTTGGTGCTTTATCCATCTGGGACATTAGCCCTTTATCCGTTGCATGATGTGTAAATATTTTCTCTCATTAAGTATAATGACTTATTTTTGTTTTTCTTTTGTCATACAAAACCATTTTAATTTGACATAGTCCCAATTGTTTAATACTGTATTTCATGTCTTTGCCTCTGTGGTCAATCTGTAGAAAATATTTCTGAGGAAGCATTCTGCTTACATTGTTCTCAACGTATTTTATGGATTCTGGCCTAGTGTGATAATGAAGAGTATATTAATTCTTTAGAAAGATAATTATGCTCAATTATAAAAAACAAAGAATTCTAATCATAAAATAAATGTGCTATATGTATTACATATACATTATGTGTGTCCAAATTTTATAGTTTTTTAAAAAATGATTTTAATGTGATAATAAAGTTTGGCTTCTTGGATAAGTAGTTAAATAAGCTTGCTTTAGTGCATGCTGTGTGATTATGGCATAAGTAAGGGACAAGAAAAATTCTCTAACAGGGGCCTAAGAGGTGGTGCTAAAGATAAGGTGTCTGCCTTGCAAGCACTAGCTTAGGACAGAATGCGGTTCGATCCCTGGCGTCCCATATGGTCCCTACAATCCAAGGGCGATTTCTGAGCACATAGCCAAGAGCACATAGCCAAGAGCGTCAAACAGTATGAACCAAAAAAAAAAAGATTCTCTAACAGTGGTTCATCGATAAGCAAATATGGTTGAAAAATCATGCACAATATAAACCAACTATTTGTTAGATATTTATATCTACATCTATATTTATTGTTTGTTAAAAATATCTAATCTTCCTATTAATGACAGCACAGAATCCCCGCTCTAACACCATAACAACTAAAATTTACACAAATGTCTACCAAATATGTGGACCTTGGAAAATTTGTGGAGTGTACAAAGCTGGCTGATTGTTGGCAGAATGATGTATACATAAAACTATCATTAACAGTACTTAAGCTACATCACCTCAAAAATGTATTATGAGCATTTAAAAATAAATTGTCAGTATTCTCCTTTATCATGTTTTGAGATGGACTTGGACTAAAAAGAATGTCTTCGGAAACCAGCATATATAATATAATATGAAACTAGTATTTAAAATGCAGTGTCTATCCCTTATGAGCAATACATAAAAAGAAATATCTTTGTCTAGATCTCTTCTATAAATCTATCAGTGACTAGATTCGTGTGCTTGAGTTTTCTTCTAAAAAAGCTACTTTCTGTTCTCAAAAGCATTGAATAGAAATAAAAAATGGGGCCTGGAGAGATAGCACAGCAGTGTTTGCCTTGCAAGCAGCCGATCCAGGACCAAAGGTGGTTGGTTCGAATCCCGGTGTCCCATATGGTCCCCCGTGCCTGCCAGGAGCTATTTCTGAGCAGACAGCCAGGAGTAACTCCTGAGCACCGCTGGGTGTGGCCCAAAAACCAAAAAAAAAAGAAGAAATAAAAAATGGTCAGATATAGACACTCAAGCCAAAGTCAATGACAATAGAATCAAGTGACCTAAACTTTAATAAGCTAAACACAAATGGACCTTTTACACTAGCAGTTCAGGGGCTAAGGGTGAAGTTATGGGGTATGTGCTGGGAGCTATGGTAAAGGAAGGTAAACACTGGTGGTGGAAATGACCCTAATTCACTGTCACTATGCGCCTGAAATACAACTATGAAAGATTTGTAATATACATTTGCCTCAATAAAAAAGTTTTAAAAAGCAGCTTTCTGTTATTTCATGAACATCTGCAAAATTTGGCAGTCACGTATACATAAAAGTGAAACAATAGCAGTCTGTTTGAAGTTTCCTGCTGCCAACACCTCTGATCATATTTCATGAAAACAAAAGGGGCTAATGAGATAGTACAGAGGGTAGGGCTCTTACACACATTTGACCCAAAGTTTTCTCCCCAGAATTCCATATGGTTCAAGAGTCCTGCCAAGAATGATACCTGAGCATGAATCCAGGAATAAGCTTTGAACACTACTGGATGTAGCCCAAATTCAAACAAACAATAATCACACACACACACACACACACACACACACACAAAAGGGTTTATTAGCACTTTTCTTGGAGATGAATGAACATGCCTGTGTGTTCATAAATGTTTGGAAAGAAGTGTTTCAGGAAACTATGTATTACTGGGAATTAAAGTGGGGTCATACAATTGCAAGAGAAGTGACATAGCCAGGTGGGGCCAGAAAAATAGCACAGCAGTAGGGCATTTGCCTTGCACAGAGAAGATCCTAGAGAATCGCTTGTTTAAATCCCGCCATCCTATATGGTCCCCCATGCCTGCCAGGAGTGATTTCTGAGAGCAGAGCCAGGAGTAAACCCTGAGCACCACCAGGTGTGACCCAAAACCTAATAACAACACCACAAAAAAGGAAGTGACATAATCGCTGTACTATCTCTCTAGTACATTCACTCATTTATACTTCCACCAACACCTAGGAAATATAGTCCCTTTAAGTGAAACAATGAGATTGATGTGGATTTTGTTCTAAAATATTCTGATATAATTGCCACTCATTCAGTAAATATTTACAAAATATGTATCCTACAGTAGACAGTCGTAAGGTTTGTTGTATCAGAACAAGGAAAACAAGTCATATCTCCCATTGCAGAAAGTAAGTTGCCCTTTAAACAAGATAAAAATCATGAAAAATCCACATAAATATTGATAGAATTGCCATTGTAAATTGGGTTTAAAAGTGAGTTCAACCAGGGAAGACTCTAATATTGCTTTGACATCAATTTGCTACAGAGTGGGTTCATATGACACCCTCACGACTTGATAATGGCAACAATTTGCTTACCAGGTAGAATTACCTGCATTGCCACCTAACAGTGAGATGAAACCAGAAGACATTCCTTGTCACCGTGACTTTGACATAGGAGCTGTACAATATCCAGGTTCTCTAACTACAGAAACTTGACCATGACATTCATGACTGTGAAGAACTTTTACTGGAATCACAAAGAAAGACTTTGGGGTTAGACAACTTAGTAAGCCTGGAGCCTGTAGTTGGTCTTATGGCAGGACGCTTCAGGGTAAGGTCTCCCTATTTTTAGGTCAAAGTTTTTTCCTTCCAATTTTCCCCATATTTTGCTGTGCCTATGCAAACAAATGAACAAACAACAACAAAAAAACCCTGCTATACACACCTTTTTTAATTGAAATTTTAATGTTATCTTTTAAATTAGGGCTCCTGCATTTTTCGTATACCTGTGGGATGTTGATTACTTTATTTTAGCACATATTTCACATTTTTCTAAAAAACAAATAAGAAAGGAAGGCCAAGTGGTATAAGATGCATTGGTGGGACATAAATAAAGACAGAACTAAATATCTAAGCCAAGTTCAATGATAATAAAATCAAAGGACCTAAACTTTAATCATCTAAACTTAAAGGCACCTGTCTTACTGGCAGGCCAGGGAGCAAATGTTGGTGTTATAGGATGTATTTTGGGACTATTAGTAAAGGGAGGTTGACACTGGTGGTGGGTAGGGTACTGACGCATTGTATAACTCAAATTCAACTATGAAGGTTTCTGTTGATCACAACTGTTTCAATAAAATAAAATAAAACAAAATAAAATAAAATTAAATTAAATTAAATTAAATTAAAGTGAGCTCAGTGGGAAAGGAATAAAAAACTTTGCTTCTCTTAGAAAACTTTCCTTTATGCAGACACTACAGTTCTTAATATCTACATTTTGTTATTCCCTTCACTAATATACTTATGCTTATATAAGGACTGGGAATTATTATAGCTTGTTCATTGACACACCAATATTATATTCCTCTATTTTTTAGTAGTTTCTTTTTTTAATCATATTTCTCTTACATGTTCATAAATAGGGCTGGTTAACAATATCTTTTTGACAAAGTTTAATGCAATCTAACTACTTCCAAAGGTAAGAACAATGAAGACTGAAACCAGATGGTACCTAAGAAAATTTAAGATAGAAAACCAAGTCACTGATGGATAACTTCAGCCTCATTATACTCATTATAATATATGTGCATAGTAAAATCAAAACCCTTCTGGCCATACAGTTTATCATTGCCGATGCAGCACGATCAAATATGGTTTAAGTATGAATATCATATTGACTCCTAAAAATCTGAACTCCATTGTCCTCTCTCTTTCAGAATAGCATAACTATGGTAGCCTTTATTAAATTACTCCATTTATATACTTTATTGGCTAGAAATTTATTTAGAAACAGAACAATTTTTTACAGAGGTAACACACCTGGAAATGTCTTACTTAGAAACAATAACAATAGTTTATGCTTACAGTGAGTTTCATGACAGATCAAAGTTGAAGGAGGATGTGTATTTATTTAAAATTCCTGGCACATTTTCAGATAGGATATAGTTAAAATTTATGAACATTCATTTATGAACATTCAGTTCTTTCTACTGCTATTGCTGCTATAGACTTTTTTTATTGTGTTAGAGTAGTACTGACTATCTTTCAGATCCTTGGGGATATTTAGCATATTTAGGATAATATTGCTGCCTTTTATGTGGCAGCTTATTTAACTTAACAGCTCTGTTTCCCAGCTCATGTAGGTACATGTATATCTCTGTGGCTACAGTAGCTGAAGAAAGAGGAACCTTCTCATCTGGGACAACACCCCATTTTCTGCTCACTGCTAGCTGCATTGCAGCTTTTCACTTCCACTGCCTGAATGGTTGCTCTGCTAATCAGTGCATGCTTATGCTCACCACTTGCTGTTTGCTTATTTTCATGTAGTCTTCACTGTCTCTCAATCTGATCAACTGTTCTGTGACTTGTGTTTTATATGTGTATATACATATACATAAACATATATATGTAAGTTATTATCTCTATATATCTATATCAATATAGATAAGTTTATTCTCTATAACTATATATCTATGTATAGTATCTACATCTATACATTCTCTATTCTCAAAATCTATCTCTCTCATTATATATCTATATCTATCTATATCTACATATATATATATATGTTGTTTGATTGGTTACATCTCATGTTAGGAAGATTTAGATGACCTGTCAGTGAAGAGAGAGTTAGTACAGGGGTTAATTGTTTTGCATGCAAGCCATGATTTGTCTTAATTATCTGCCCCCACCTTTTCTTTCCCTGTAACACATTCTATTAGCACAGATGTGCAAATAATTAGCATACTTTATTTTAAAGTTTCATGTTTCCTTAGACTTTCCATTGAATTATAATACAAACATATAACTAAACAGCTTTAATCTCTCTAATCTTCAAGGCACTTTCTTAAATTATGTGACTCTATATAGATCTAAGTTATACACAATGAAATATAAGGTTGAAACAGCATTTTAATATCTCATTTGTTCCTAATTCTGGGAATGCAATGAATCTACTCATGAATGCATTAACTAGTATTTACTTTATTCAGACATTGTTTGGGGGGTTGAGAAGCACACCTCACTATACACAAGATTTACTCCTGGCTCTTTTACTGAGGATTAATTTCTAGTAGTGCTTGGGGAACTATATGCCATGCCAGGGATTAAATTCCAATTGACTGTATGCAAGGCAGAGGCATTACTCCCACTATACTATGTTGTTTTCCCCTTATTTATAAGATGCATATCATTAAAACTAAAAGTCACATATGATCAGCATACTGACAGTTCAAAAATGACAATTAAGAGCATGTAATCCACATTAATAATTCACATTAATAAAATTAAAAGTAAGCCACCTTAATAAAATTAAACCATTCTTAATGTAATAATATCAAATTATGTTGAAAGGCACAACAATCCAAAGAGTTTTTAATCCAAGAAAACTATAACTTAGTAATCAGTACATTTAGTGACATTTTAACTTTTCTTGTTGAATTGTAGAGCATTTTTGTATTTATTTTATGTATTGTATTTATTTTGTATTTATTCTATTTGTTCTTTGTCTGTCGTCCCACCTGAACTTTCCAGGTGGGGGCGATTGATTAGGAAATGAAGGAGCTTGGAGGGGAGGCCAAAGGAGATGGTTGGGCAGAGGCAGTTGGACAGAGGCGGTTGGGCAGAGGCAGTTGGACAGAAGGGGTGGTGGTAAGATGGAGAGAGAGAGGACAGAGAGGAGACAGACAGAGAGGAGAGACAGGAGAGAGAGTAGAGAAGGACAAAAGAAAGAGACAGCACAGAGAGAGACACACACATAGAGAAATAGAGAGAAATACAGAGAAAGAGAGACCGAGAGAAGAGGAGAGATACAGAGAGGAGAGACAGGAGAGAGAAGAGGACAGAAGTAAGAGAGAGCACAGAGAGAGACAGAAAGACAGAGAAAGAGAGATCGAACCAGGGAGGTTTAGGCTCTTTTGGCCAAAACTTTTGTCCCCCAAAACCTCTTTATTTGGATCATTTATTGCAAACGATTATTGTCAAGGTCTACCCAAGAATGGGAGTTGGTCTCTCAATTTGGGAGATATTTGGGGACCTTGAATATATCAGCAGTGGACTCAATTTCATGCCATAGATCCCCTTACCTAATTATCTGTAAAAGCCCTAAATAAAGAGGAATTCTAAAAGCTGTGAAAGTCAGGAACATAGGAACCATCAAATATGCCAGACTGAATCTAGAATTCTTATAAGACGTATTCCAGGAAAACTGTCAGTTTTTGGTCTGCCTTGAAGAGTCATGGAAAATTTTGTTCTCAAGCCAAGTATTTATTTTACCCGACTTCATCCTTTAAGATGCCTAATGCATTGTTGAAGATATTCCACTGCAATAGCCTGGCCTTCCTAGGTTCTTTGGGTATGATAAGAGATATTTTAAGGGGAAGTTGACCAAAAGTTTAAACACTACAAGGGGGCATTTTGTTACTATGATGAGATCAAATTTGATATGCTGCAACATATTATATCCAAAGATTGTAGAAGGTAATATATTAGAGAAAGGCTATATGCATTAGCCAAAAAAAATGTGTCATTATATATACTTCTTTTTTTTTAAATATGGAACGCTTCACGAATTTGCGTGTCATCCTTGTGCAGGGGCCATGCTAATCTTCTCTGTATCGTTCCAATTTTAGTATATGTGCTGCCGAAGCAAGCACTATATCTCACTTCTTATTGATGTTGAATATAGTAGTACATAAGGAGAAAATAGTATTGTAAACTACGTATTAGATCATATATTGTTTGTTTGGCATAATAACTGTGCCCATTGACAAAGATTGGGAAACCTGTTGGCTCTGAGCTCTTATAAAAATCACTGTTCAATCATTAATAAATTCCTAAACAGGCATCAGTGACCACCTAAACGAGAATAAAGATTCTACAGAATGATTCAACTAAAACCAATAAATAATCAGAAATTCTCTCTCTTTTATTTTCAAAATATATTTGAATTACTTCAAAAAATGTTGCAAACAAAGATAGGGAAGCCCTGGTAATGTATATAGGGGAAAATTATTGTCTGAAACCTTAACCACCTCAAAGGCAGTAAGACATTTGAGACAGAAGGCCCATTTCAGGAGTCTGCCAAACCACTGAGATGTACAATTCCAGGCCTCTAGCACAAGTAACTCTTTAAGAGAAGCAGTGCCCAGAATGATCACACCAGAGAAGCCTCAAAAGTTTAATGATTTTCCCCTGGAAAGGCCATTAACGTCTACCTGTGTCAAGAACTATGGGACAAATGAGATTATGGAATATATGCATATTTATTTTTTTCCACAAAGCCAGAAGCTCTTCGTTCTTAAGCAGGTATCATTCTTTTTCTCCCTTTATTTCCCAAATAAGCTTATTTTGATTTCATTATTCATCTCCTGACATCCTTGTCTGTGAAGAAAAACGACAGATTTAGAAGATCTGAGTAGGATGTAGTCCTGGTTCTTTTTTTTTTTTTTTTTTTCTACAAGGAGCAACAATACCTTTCTTCAGCATGAGTTCAGTGACACATTGAGTAAGCACGTGGTATGGATCCTTTCATATATTGGGTAGAAATAAGTGAACCTAGGTTGTTCTGAGAACTGATACTTGGGGTTGGTTAGACATAATGTTTCTACCAAGTAGTGTTTGACTCAGAGTCTCAGCAGCCCTAAATTTCCTCAGGCAGTTCACTAGATTAAAGAGAGTTTAGAGATGGTATAGACTCTCTTCCAGGCTGCCACCTCTCTCTTCCCTCCACATAAGCCACCTGGGAAAGCCTACTCCTTCACATCTTTCACACCATTTATCAGCACCAACAGCTAAAACAATAACAGCAATTAGGAGCAAAAGATCATGTTGGGAATATTATTTTTATTACTGCTATATGATAGTTTTCAAAATGATCACGGAAAATTGCAATATAAACAAGAAGTAGAAAAGCTTGGTTGAAACAGAATTAAATCAATGAATAGTGTCTCTGAGGAAGTCCACTAGATGAACACATTACATCAACTACTGAAAATTCATTTCTAACTAAATGAAACCATGTTTAAAAATGACTAGAAATCATCAAATATATTCATCAATTATAATATCAATAAGGACAACCTTCTAGAATAATTTGATAAAATTGTAAAATAAAAAAGATAAATATTTGAAATGAAAAATTCATACAGAGCCTCCACAGAAAACTTGAAAAGTCAAAAAAACCTGGTGAGCTTAAATATCCAGAGACAATAGTGATGAAAGCTGGAAGGACCGGCCCATGATATGAAGCTTACCACAAAGATAAGTAAGTACAGTTAAAGAAATAACAACTAACATGACAATGGTAGTGAGGGAAGAAATGCCTGTCTCAAATACAAGCCGGGGGTTGGGTAGGAAGATGGGGGCATTAGTGGTGGGAATGTTGCACTGGTGAAGCAGGGTGTTCTTTTTTATGACTGAAACCCAACCACAAACTTGTTTGTAATCATGGTGCTTAACTAAATATATTATTAAAAATAAATAAATATATAAAATGTTTTATGCACTTAGACTGCTAGAAAAAATATTTTAAAGGTGATAAGTAGTGCAGCAGGTACCTACCTACAGTAGATAGGGCACTTGCCTTGCATTTACTGACTTCACATTGATCCAAGGCACACCATATATTTTCTTGAGCACTTCTATGAGTGATAACAGTGTGCAGAGCCAGGAGTAAGTATTGAGCATAGTCAGAAGTGGCCACAAAACTAAAAAGGTTTAGTGATTTGAAGGGACATATACAAGTATACCAATATAAACATAATGGAAAATCTCAAACAAGAAATTACAGAAAAATACACATTATAGGATGAACTGTTAGTCTAAATATATGAAGTTCTTAATTTCCAGTACCTACAAATATGAGCTTTGATAGAGATGAGAACTTAAAAGTTATAATCAAATTAAGTTCATTAATGACCCAGAGGGGCAGCTCAAACAGACTGTGAACATGATATGCATGTGTGTGGCCTGATTTTCCAAGCATCACCATAGGTGAGCTCTGAGCACAAAGCCATAAATAAGCAAGAACATCAAGAGTAGTCCCCAAATAAGAGTAAATAAATAATTAAGAAAAAGATGACAGGAACATAGGCCAAAAAATTAATATCAAAGAAAACCATCAACTTCTCCCAATTCTTGCTCCTGGCAACCATCCTAACAATAGAACTCTTAGCTAGATAGCAATCTCCATTTGGAGCAGGTTGGGAGAAACTACATAAGCAAATTTGGTACAAAGGAGAAGTGCACATGTACTCTCTGGGCCCATGTATTGGTGCTGCACACATGTGTGTTTCCAGCCCATACACATTCACATTGTGTCTGCTTGTCCCTTGTTGAGATGTGAACTTTCATACTCTAACACTGGGACATGTACTAGGTCTCTCTCCACCTTCAGTGAAGCATGTCTTCTCCTCTGAGTGCAGTTTCTCCCTCTCTATCTTATACTCTCCCTCTTATTCCTCAGTACTTCCAAATAAAACCTGTTTTTTAAGATGTATTATAGCTTCATTTTTTAAATTTATTTAAGAACCATGATTATAAACATGTTTGTAGTTGGGTTTCAGTCATAAAAAGTACACCCCAGTACCTTCACCAGTGCAACATTCCCACCACCAATGCCCCCTCACTTCATCCCCCCACACCCTGCCTGTCTTCTATACAGGCATTCTATTTCTTTCATTCACTACCACTGTCATGATAGTTGTTAGTGTAGTTATTTCTCTAATTGCACTCACCACTCTTTGTGTGGTAAGCTTCCTATCGTGGGCTGGTCCTTCCGGCCCTCATATCTATTGTCACCTGATATTATTACAATAATGTCTTTTATTTTTTTAAATCCCATAGATGAGTAAGACTATTCTGTGTCTATCTCTCTACCTCTGGCTTATTTCACTCAGCATAATAGTCTCCATGTACATCTATCTATAGAAAACTTTCATGACTTCATTTTTCCTGATGACTGCATAGTATTCCATTGTGTATATATACCACAGTTTCTTTAGCCACTCAGTCTCATAAAACTTATTTTTAATTTATTATTCACCCTCCCGAAATTCTTTTCTGTGAGCGAAGGCGATGGATCTTAAAGGTCTGGACAAGGTCTAGGACTCACTTTCCTTTCCTGTAATGAGTAATTTCTCTCTCCAGTCTGAGTCCATGGCTTGAGAAAATCTTGAGTTTGTGGGAACTAATCACATACAAGGTAGAACAAGTGAAACTCTTATGCTGCTTGACAGCTGCTTCATGGGGCTTTCAAGACTTTGTGTTAATACCGTGAAGGGGCTCTCTGTGGATATTATCAGTCCTAGATTTGCCCAGCTACCCCTACAATTGCAGAGGTATAGAGAGAGACATCTGTAGGTTCCCTTATTGAGATTTCCACCTCTCCTTCCCAAAGTCACCCCAGCTGCCACATAATATCAAGATAATTAGGTGAACCTTTGTCTACATGACAAGTATATTAATAAAACGAAGGCATCTAGGGTATAGGTAAGGCACTTACCTTGAATGTTGGCAACCTGGTTCAATCCAGAACATAACATATAATTCTCCAAGAATTTCTAGGAGTGACCCCTAATTACAGAGACAGGGGTAAGCTGTAAATATCACAAGGTATGGCCCAAAAATAAAAGAAAGAAGAAGCACATCTGGATACAGAAATATAGGTAATGTAGTACATACACACAAATGGTATATGATGAGGTAAATATATAAATTGTGTTATCGTATGTTATTCTATATCTAAGGCTGTAATAGGTACAGAAAGTTATTTCTCCCACAAGCATTATAGTGAAAATCACCAGGATGATTCTTTATATTCAGCAAGATGCTAAATTTTTTGTTCTACATTTTGTGATACTTTGTTATCCATTGCAGAGCGTAAATACTATTTGGAGAGGTCATGTCTGAAACCACAAATATGTTAAGGTATGCTGAGGTGTGTACCCAACCACTAGAAAATTTCAATAAACTCAGCGAAGTAAAATAAAATTATTTATAATAATCCAATTTGCTAGTATTTTATGGTTATTGGTTAATGATACTATAGAAGATCAGGAGTATAATATTACAGTTCTGTGACTGGGACTCCCTAAACTCAAGTTCCAATACCTTCCCATATCCCAGAGTGTCTCTATACATGTCAGTCACATCCCTCTCAGTAGTAAGTATTTTAAGTCCCCAAACTGAAAGGAATTTTTTAAACACAATATGATGTATTTTATCAACTATACATCATCTTTAAAGTTAATCATTATTTTCCCCAAAATAGTAGGGTGGCAAATTCAAATCACTGATAAAAAAATATCAGTCAAATATTCTATAATGAGTTATATGTATGCTTCAATAATGAGGCAAAATTGAAATCCTCAGATCAACATTTTAAAATTTATTTTATACTTTAACTGTTTTAAAATTAATTTTATTCATGTAATATTGATTTAGAAACGTTTAAGTATTTGGAGGGTATTATAATATCACCATGAATCACCCACTACCTAAGTATCAATATTATTTCACCACAATTAATTGGACCTTTCAGGTCTCCTTCCTTTTAATCTTAGTTCTTTTGTCAGAATATAAGAATAACTTCCTCACTGGACATTATTTATTATTGCCTTGCTGTTTTTATATAGCACATATGAGTTAAAATATTCATTATACGTCTTTTTATAACATATGTTGCTATACTTGACACTCTCCAGTTTTATCCATGCCAGAAAAAAAGACAATTTCAATATTTTCTTATAGCCAAGTAATGGTTTCATTGTGTATATATAACACATTGAAATTCTGGACCATAACTAGAGGTACTTATGGGCTACTCAATGGTTGGTTGCTCGGAAGTTCAAGTATCTCCTCTAAAAGTACTTGAGAACTGATCAGATCCCAAGGATTCATCAGGTAATTAAAGGTTGTTCATGAAAAACATGCACTCCTTCCTTTGAGCTATATCCACTTTCCTATATACCTCATAGTCAGACACTAATCTATAATTGTGCAGTTAAGCTGTTTCCACTTCTTGGATATTTCAAATAACATCAAAATGAATATGCATACATATTTTCCAGTTGCCCCTTTTTTCATGAAACAGATACGTAAGTGGAGTTGTTGAATCATACAGTAATCCTATTTTCCTTTTTTGAGAAATCTATGTACAATTTTTATAAAAGTTGAATATTTTATAAACATACCAACCATGAGGGTTCCTTTTCCTCACATTTTTTTCAGCATGTTCTATTTGCAGTCTTTTTGTTTTTTTTTTTTTTGTGTTCTTGTTTTAGAGTCACACCTGGCAGTACTTGGGTGTTACTCTTGGTAGGGCACTCAGGGAATACTCCTGGCTGACTCAGGGTGCCAGGGATTGAATGCATGTTGACTACATGCAAAGCAAACACTCTACCATCTTTACTTTCTCTCTGGGTCAGCATACAGTCTTTTGTACAGAGAATATATTCATTACTATCCAGTGATATCTCACTGTATTTTTTAATTTCCATTTCCTTGACAAGTTTTTTTTTCATGATTGGTATTCCTTCATTGAAAAAGTGTAATTCAGCATTCTCCCCAATTTTTATTAGATTTTTTTCATTTATGTTCTCTAAAATAATTTCTATTACTTTTACTTTTTAAAATAATTTATGATATTATTTTGAAGTTCACTGGTTGCAAATAAACTGCACTCTACCACCACTGGATTGTCCAAGCCTCTTTATACCTTTTTCTATGTTATCTCTAGCTCAAATCTCCTTTATCTTCCATCCTATTTAGTAGTAAGATTTATAATTGAAGGTCAATGATTTGTCATTGTTCAAAGCTATCTGTTCTCTTGCTTTGCTTCTCTATATTCCACAGATGAGTGAATATATTATTTATCCTTCTCCCTTAATTTATGTTATTTAATATGATATTCTAGAGTTCTGTACAGAGTACAGTAACCTGCATGATTTCATATATAACATTATATGGTTTATACCACAGTTTCTTTATTCATCTCTCATTGAAATTTGGGCTATTTTAATATTTTGGTGATTGTACCAAGTGCTACAATGAACAGAGTTGTGCAATTATCTTTCCGAAGCAACATTTTCTTGTCATTTTAGTGGGTAATAAATGGCAAGAAGTGAAATTGGATTTTGTGGGATTTTTATTCTTATCTTTTTGAGGATTTTCGTATTGTTTTTCTGAGGGACTGAATCAAACACATTTTATTACAAATGAGGATTATTTTACACTGCATCTCTGTCAACATTGTTTCCATAAATATCTGTTACAGTATATATGCAAATAATGAACTAGAAAAGAATGAAGTATAAAAGATAGCTTCATCAAAAAGTGTTTAAAAACATAAAATGCCTACAAATCAATTTATAGAAGGATGAAAGATTTATATATAAAAAAAACTACATCACCTTTGGAAGCAAGAGAAAAAATTCCAAATAGTTAATACAAGAGAAAAGTACTTATTTGTATTGAATGCAGTAAACACTGGTGCAAATCTGTGGCATCATATATGATCTCCTGAGCATTACCATGGATCACTCCTGTGTACAAAGCTAGGACTAGCCTGAGTTCCACTTGGTGTGGTCCTGTGTTTCACAAATTAAAAAAATATGGAAGACGAAGCCAGAAAAATTAAGTTTATATTGGATTGTAAAAATTATGTTTGTCAAAATGGCCATCCTATTTAAGGTATTAGCAGATTTGGTGCAAACCACATGGAATTTTTATGACATTCACCAAGTACTTAGAACAAACATTACCACAAATTTTATGGAATCATAAAACAACCCAAATAGTCCATAAAATTTCCAAAAAATATGAGAGGTATTATACTTTCTGACTTTGAATTATATTGTAAATCTATATAATAAAATGTATGTGGTGCCAAATTAAAGATAGACTTCAGGACCAGTACAACTGAATTGAGAACTCAAATAAATCACTAAATGCATGGACAATTAATCTATGATGAGGAGTTGAGAAAATGAATTGGAGCAAGGAAAGATTCTTTAACAAGTTTATTTTTACAAAATGTGATAGCAACTTGCAAAAATAATAAAACAAACTTAGATCTGTATCTCAAACAACGCATAAAGTTAAAGACCTTGACATCAAACTAAATTCCATAAATACACAAAAATAGATGTAGAACTGCCCTATATGTTTTCAATTATTTGACTTCATTAACAAAGAAAACAAATATAAAATTAAATTACAGCAAAATGAAAAGTTTTTTATGCCAAAAGTTCTTGTGCTAAACTAAAAAGTAAAACCACCATCTTGTACTGGAGAAAAAAAAAACTTGTTCACAAAACATCACATGATGAGCTAATTTACAAAATATAAAAACATTTATAAACGCTAAACAACATAAAATATTAAGTCCAGGATTGAGTAGGAAATGGCTGACTGTGGGGACTGCCAGGTGAAGTGCTGATTGCTTCACCTGCGGAGTCTCCACCATGCTGTGCTTCTTCTGAGAAAACTGAGGACCTCAAGGGAGCCCTGTCCTGTGCTCCTCTGTCTTTCGTGAATCCTTCAAGCTCTCCTCAGAGCCTTGTGAAGCGAACCCCCCAAAAACTGCATTCTGAAGCTACCCAGTGAGCGAGTGAGTAAGAAATGGGTGACTATAGGGACTGCCAGATGAAGTGCTGATTGCTTCACCTGCGGAGTCTCCACCCTGCTGTGCTTCTTCTGAGGAAACTGAGGATTTCAAGGGAGCCCTGTCCTATGCTTCTCTGTCTTTTCTGAATCCTTGAAGCTCTCCTCAGAGCCCAGGGAAGCGAATCCCAAAAAAACTGCATTCGGAAGCTACCCAGCGAGCGAGTGAGTGAGTAAAAAATGGTTGACTATGGGGACTGCCAGGTGAAGTGCTAATTGCTTCACCTGCGGAGTCTCTGCCCTGCTGTGCTTCTTCTGAAGAAACTGATGACCTCAAGGGAGCCCTGCCCTGTGCATCTCTGTCTATTCTGAATCCTTGAATTTCTCCCCAGAGCCCTGGGAAGCGAACCCCCCGAAAACTGCATTCTGAAGCTACTCAGTGAGTGAGTAAGTGACTCTACAAGCCCAGAAAGGGGAAGCCGCTGAACTCTGCTTGAACTCAGATGCCAGCACCCTTATCTGGCTGTCTTCTGTGCTGTGCTTCATTTTCAGCCTGATTTCATCCTGTGTGTGGCTCATCTGCAGATAACTCGCCTTCTCTGGAGCCTTCCTGGAGGTGAGTTTACAAGCCCAGAAAGGGGAAGCCGCTGAACTGTGCTGGAACTCAGATGCCAGCACCCCTATCTGCCTGTCTTCAGTGCTGTGCTCCATTTTCGGGCTGATATCTTGTGTGTGGCTCATCTGCAGATAACTCGCCTTCTCTGGAGCCTTCCCTGGAGGTGACTTTACAAGCCCAGAAAGGGGAAGCCGCTGAACTCTGCTGGAACTCAGATGCCAGCACCCCTATCTGCCTGTCTTCTGTGCTGTGCTTCATCTTTGGCCTAATTTCATTCTGTGTGTGGCCCATGCGCGGACAGCTCACCTTCCCTGGAGCCGCTCCGCTTTGCTTCCTGGCTGTGCATATCATTTAGCCAATGAATACAACCACAACACATAGAAAAACCCACAAAACAAGTGTGAAAATGGGGAAACAACGCAGGCCAGCACCAGACATAGAGAATGACGATGGCAACTCTGATGACTTGAACATGACCAACCAACTAGTCATTCTCTCAGATAAGGAGTTTAGACTTGTAATATGGAAGATGTTCAAAAAACTCAAAGAAAGTATAGAAGAGAACACTAATAAGAAACAAGAGAATATGAAGATAGAAATCAGAAAACTCCAAACTGAAATTTCAGGTCAAATATCAGGTCTGAAAAACTCAGTAGATGAACTGAAGTAAAACATGGTTGAGCTTTCCCAAGGGTTAACAGCAGCTGAGGATAGAATTAGTACACTGGAAGATGAGATGAATAACAATTCCATACAGCAGAAGAAATATGGAAAAAGCCTTAAAGCAAATGATCAAACAATGGAAAAATTACTCAAAGAATGGGAACAGATGAAAATAGAAGTCTATGATAATGTCAACAGAAACAACTTAAGAATCATTGGAGTCCCAGAGACCCAGAAAAAAAATCTCCAGGAAGAATCAACGGTCAAGAACATCATTAAAGAGAAACTACCAGAGCTAATGAATACATGTGATCAAATACTGCATGCCCGAAGAGTACCAACTAAAAGAGATCCCAGAAAAAAACACCCCAAAACACATCCTAATCACAATAAAGAATTGCACAGATAGAAAAAGAATTCTGAAAGCAGCAAGATCAAAAAGAGAAATTACATTCAAGGGAACATCCTTGAGATTTACACTGGAAACACTCAAGGCCATAAGGTAGTGGTGGGACATAGTGACAAAACTCAATGAAATAAATGCTTTGCCTAGAATACTGCACCCAGCAAAACTCACTTTCATGTTTGAAGGAACAATACATGGTTTCACAGAAAAACAACAGCTCAGAAACTATACAGACTCAAAATCATTCTTAAAAGAAAAACAGAACGGCCTACTTTAAGACAAGACTGACCAACAGACATACCAAACTTCAATATAAAGATGGCACTAACTCCCAGGACAATTCTTTCTTTCAATGTCAATGGACTAAATGCACCAATGAAGACACAGAGTGGCTAAATGGATCAAAAAACTCAATCCAACCTTCTGCTGCCTACAAGAAACGCACCTGAGTAGTCAGAACAAACATAGACTCAAAATAAAAGGCTGGAGGAAAATCATCCAAGCAAACAACACCCATAAAAAAGCTGGAGTGGTCATACTAATATCAGATGATGCAAAGTTTATACTTCAGAAAGTTGTAAGGGTCAAAGATGGATATTTTGTATTAATCATGGGATACTTACAGTAGGAAGAAATCACTCTCCTAAACATATATGCACCGAATGAGGGGCCAGCAAAATATTTAATACAACTGTTGACAAATCTGAAAAATAATATCAATAACAACACAGTAATTGTGGGGGACCTCAACACGGCATTGTCAACACTTGACAGGTCAAGCAGACTGAAACCCAACAAGAATATTCTAGGCCTTGGAAGAGAAATGAAAGAAATAGGCCTAGTATATATATATATATATATATATATATATATATATATATATATATATATATATAGGACACTCCACCCCCAGAAGCTCGGATACACATTCTTCTCTAATGTACATGGGACATTCTCCAGGATAGACTACATGCTAGCACAAAAATATACCTCCATACTATCAAGAGGATAGAAATTTTGCAGGCTAACTTCGCTGACAACAAGGCCCAGAAATTATATGTGAACCACAAAGGGACACAGAAGAAAAAATTTAATACCTGGAAGTTAAACAGCCTAATACTTAATAACCAGTGGGTCTGAGAGGAAATCAAAACCTTCCTAGAAACAAATGACAATGGAGGCACAAACTATCAGAACCTGTAGGACACAGCAAAAGCGGTACTGAGAGGTAAATTTATAGCTTTGCAAGCACACATCAGGAAAGAAGAAGGGGCATACCTGAATAGCTTAATGACGCAGCTCATAGAATTAGAATGTACTTAACCAAAGGACCCAAAAATAGGGAGACAGAAGGAAATGACAAAGCTGATAGCAGAAATTAATGAAGTGGAAACCCGAAAAACAATCCAAAAGATCAACGAAACAGAAGTTGGTTCTTTGAAAAAATAAACAAGATTGATAGACCACTGGCAAAATTAATAAAGAGAGAGAAATAAATTTGATAACTGCTATTAGGAATAAAAAAGGAGAGATCACTACTGATATGATAGAGATCCAATGGTTAATCAGAAACTAGTTTGAGAAAATCTATGCCACTAAAAATGAAAACCTGGATGAAATTTTTGGACTCTTATAATCTTCCACGGTTGAATGAAGAGGATGTAGTATATCTAAACACAACCATCACTATCGAGGAAATTAAGAAAGTAATCAAATGTCTGCTCAAAAACAAAAGACCAGGCCCAGATGGATTTACTAATGAATTCTTTCAAACCTTTCAAGAGGATCTTCTACCAATCATGGCAAGACTCTTTCATAAAATCGAAAAAACAGGAACACTTCCAAATATCTTTCATGAAGCCAACAGCACCTTGATACCTAAACCAGACAGAGATTCTACCAGAAAAGAAAATTACAGACCAGTATCTCTGATGAATACAGATGCAATGATCCTTAAAAACATCCTGGCAAATAGGATTCAATGCCTCATTAAGAAGATCATCCACTATGATCAAGTATGTTTCATCCCATGAATGCAAGTCTGGTTTAACATCTGTAAATCTATCAACATAATACACAACAGCAACAACAAGAAATATAGAAATCACATGATCATATGAATAGATGCAGAAAAAGCATTTGATAAGGTCCAACACCCATTCTTGATCAAAACTCTCAGCAAGATGGGAATGGAAGGAACCTTTCTCAATATAGTTAAGGCCATCTACCACAAGCCAGAGGCAAATATTCTTCTCAATGGAGAAAAACTGAAAGACTTTCCTCTAAATTCTGGCACAAGACAAGGCTGTCCTCTCTTACCACTCCAGTTCAACATAGCACTGGAAGTACTTTCTATAGCGATTAGGCAAGAAAAAGATATCAAGGGAATCCAGGTAGAAAAGGAAGAATTCAAGCTCTGGCTGTTTGCAGATGACATGATACTCTACCGAGAAAACCCTAAAGTCTCTACAAAAAAGCTTCTAGAGACAATAGACTCATATAGCAAGGTGGCAGGCTACAAAATTAACACACAAAAATCAATGGCCTTTCTATACACCAATAGTAATAAGGAAGAAATGGACATTAATAAAACAACTCCATTCAAAATAGTGCCACACAAAGTCAAATATCTCGGAATCAACTTGACTAAAAATGTGAAGGACCTATACAAAGAAAACTATAAAACTCTGCTCCAAGAAATAAGAGAGGACACACGGAAATGGAAACACATACCCTGCTCATGGATTGGCAGGATTAACATCATTAAAATGGCAATACTCCCCGAAGCATTGTACAGATTTAATGCAATCCCTCTAAAGATACCCATGACATTCTTCAAAAAAGTGGATCAGGCACTTTTGAAATTCATTTGGAACAATAAACACACTAGAATAGCTAAAGCAATTATTGGAAAAAAGAATATGAGAGGAATTACTTTCCCCAACTTTAAACTGTACTACAAAGCAATAGTTATCAAAACAGCATGGTATTGAAATTAAGACAGGCCCTCAGATTAGTGGAATAGGCTTGAATACTCAGAGAATGTTCCCCAGACATACAATCACCTAATTTTTGATAAAGGAGCAAGAAATACTAAACGGAGCAAAGAAAACCTCATCAAGAAATGGTGTTGGCACAACTGGCTAGCCACTTGCAAAAAATTGAAATTAGACCCCCAGCTAACATCATGTACGAAGGTAAAATCCAAGTGGATGAAAGACCTCAATATCAGACCAAAACCATAAGATATATAGAACAACATGTATGTAAAACACTCCAGGACATTGAGACTAAAGGCATCTTCAAAAAGGAAACTGCACTCTCCAAGCAAGTGAAAGCAGGCATTATCAGATGGGAATATATTAAACTGAGAAGCTTCTGCACCTCAAAAGAAATAGCGCCCAGAATACAAGAGTCCCCCACTGAATGCGAGAAACTATTCACCCAATATCCATCAGACAAGAGGCTAATCTCCTAAATATACAAGGCACTGACAGAAATTTACAAGAAAAAAACATCTAATCCCATCAAAAATTGGGGAGAAGAAATGGACAGACACTTTGACAAAGAAGAAATACAAATGGCCAAAAGACATAGGAAAAAATGCTCCACATCACTAATCATCAGGGAGATGCAAATCAAAACAACTATGAAGTACCACCTCACACCCCAGAGATTGGCACACATCATAAAGAATGAGAATAAGCAGTATTGTTGGCGGGAATGTGGAGAGAAAGGAACTCTTATCCACTGCTGGTGGGAATGCCTTCTAGTTCAACCTTTATGGAAAACGAGATGGAGATTCCTCCAAAAACTGGAAATCGAGCTCCCATACGACTCAGCTACACCACTCCTAGGAATATACCTTAGGAACACAAACATACAATACAAAAATCCCTTCCTTACACCTATATTCATCGCAGCACTATTTACCATAGCAAGAGTCTGGAAACAATGAAGATGCCCTTCAATAGATTGAATGGCTAAAGAAACGGTGGTACATATACACAATGGAATATTATGCAGCTGTCAGGAGAGATGAAGTCATGAAATTTTCCTAAACATGGATATACATGGAATTTATTATGCTGAGTTAATTATGTCAGAGAGAGAGAAAGACGCAGAAGGGTCTCACTCATCTATGGGTTTTAAGAAAAATGAAAGACACTCTTGCAATTATAACTTTCAGACACAAAAGAGAAAAGAGATGGAAGTTACAGCTCATCTCATTAAGCTCACCACAAACAGGGATGAGTTTAGTTAGAGAAATAACTAAGTTTCGACTATCCTAATAATGAGAATGTATGAGGGAACTAGAAAGCCTGTTTAGAGTACAGGCGGGGGTTTGATGGGAAGGAGGGAGATTTGGGACATTGGTGATGGGAACCTTGCACTGGTGATGGTTGGTGTTCTTTACATGACTAAAACCCAAACACAATCATGTATGTAATAGATTTGTTTAAATGAAAAATTATAAAAAATATTAAGTCCATCAAATACAGAGATAATATGTGTAGTTAGTTCTACTAAGAGGAAATATAGATACCTAATACACATTTTAAAAATGCTACCACTATTGTTAGGAAAATGCTGATGAAATTAACAATGAGCTATCATTTTATACCAGTAAACATATTTATCTTCCTTTTGTAAAAGAAACATCTTGGGGCCGGAGTGGTCGCGCAAGTGGTAGGGAATTCGTGTTGCACACACTGACCTAGGACCAACTGTGGTTCTATCCCCTGGCATTCCATATGGTCCCCCAAGCCAGGAGCGATTTCTGAGCACATAGCCAGGAATAACCGGCTGTGGCCCCCAAACCAACCAACCAACCAACCAAATAAATAAATAAATAAATAAATAAATAAATAAATAAATAAATAAATAAACAAACTTCTTTGGGGATGGAGTGATATCATAGTGGTAGGCTTTTGCCTTGCACACAGAATGAACAATGGTGCAATGATCTATATCTCTGTCACTCAATTTCCATAAGTTTTAATCTGACCAATTCAATTCTTTTATATTTCAATCATTTTCTCTTTAAATATGGTTATTTGTTATTGGTATATTTACTAAAGTTCATATTTTATTCACCAGTTATAGTTTTATATAATGTCTTATTTTCAGTTACTTCATCTACCTTCTTTCTACACATACATTTTGTAAGCTAATTAGTAAGTAACTCAATAATGTGAGAACTTAAGATTTAATTCTTTGAGGTTAAAGTATCTACATAAATTATTTGGAATTGTATTGCACATTAGACTTATGTGCTTTTTATATTTGTCTTTCTGTATAGTTATATTTATTCATACTTGAAGTACAATACAATGCTTAATTTTATTCAATATTTGTAATACTTTTGGCCACTAATATTTATTTATCACTTGTATTCTTCTGATATACTCTCTCTGCCATTAGGTATAAATCATTAAGACTCTGTTACTTTCTTATACTAAAAGATATGTCTCATATTTTATATTCACTTTCCATCCCTAAAATGAACCATTTTTCAAAGTAGTCCTATTATAACTATTTAAAGAATTCTTATTAGAGAATTATATTAGAAACCAAAATCTAAATGGTTTTATTTTGTCTTATATAATAAGGAAATATATATTTATATAAATAGATATAGTATTCTTTTTAAATTTTTTTTCTTTATTTTAACATCTTGATTACAAATATGATTGTGATTAGATATAGTATTCTAAGGAAATACATATCTATTTTAATATAAATACATATTGATATTGCATTAGATATTTCTTGTAACTTTAGGTTTTTACTACATGGATAAGTTTAGTTTATTCCCCTTGATCTGCAACTTCTCTCTCCAACAGTGGTAAACCTGGCTCTGATCATCTATCTATATATTTACTTGACCACAGCTGCATGCATGTTATTATGGGATTAATGGTTTTAGACAACATAAATGTTACATTTAGTTCCCAGTCTCTATAGTGAGAAATAAATGCCCATTGTAGACATCTAGTCTATAAAAATTGTTATAGAAATCTTAACCTATAAAGATGGAGGTTTTAATAAATAAATAGGTCTTTGTAAAGTAGCATTAGGAACTAGGATATAACAATTACATACAGCTACTTTTGCCACTTTTTGTTTACTTTGGGGCCACAACCAGTGGTGCTCAGTGTTTTAATCCTGGATCTGCCCTCAGGAATTACCCCTGGCAGGCTCTAGGATCATGTGGAGTTTCATGTGAACCCAGGTTGTCCACATACAAGACAAGCACCTGTAATCTTACAATTTCACTCATTTGTAAAGTCAATTAGTTTCACAACTTCCCCTAATTTCCATAATAACTCTATTAAGGATATTTGTTATATAGATTCTTTTGTTTTAAAACAATTTCTTCTTAAAACATATAGTTACTAAACTGTTATGGGTTTTTAATAACTATGGTGTATAATATATCTAATATTTTAGTAGTATACAGAACAGTTTAGCTATAATAAAACGTATCCTCCACATTTTATCTGCTCACCTGAACTTTTCTTCAATCCTTTTCAATCATTTATTTTCCATCTTTATACTTTCCCTTTTCTTCAGAAAGAAATAATAAAATACATTGTTTATATCTCTACTCTCATAGAACAGTATAACATTCAAGCTCTATACACATTTTTGTTTGGCTTAATGACTCATTAATTCCCATCACTAAATAGTAATCAGCTATAAGTATAATTACATTAAGTTTATTTACATACTGAAAGATAACTTGTTTGTTTGAAATTTATAGTTTATTTGCTTGCAATAAATCTATATACATGATTTGTTATGAAAGTTAGTTATAAAATATGAATATATACCTACATGTATTATTTCCGTATTTTCTAATAATGTTATAAAATATGTAAACCTGTCTGTCAAAGTGAGTATACTTTACAGGAATATATGGTGTTCTATTGTCCATTTTTTGTAGCAATTGATATTCATAGCTCCTTTAGAAATTAACATTCTAGTAGACATTAAGGACACCACAGTTGTTAAAATTTGCTATTCTCAAAAAAACAAAACTATCAAGATTATTTTCACATACATACCTCTTCATATTTAATTAACATATTTCTTATCTGTGAAGTGTTAGGGATTTTAGTCATTATTAGCTGTCTTGTTTTCTGACTTATTTTTAATATTTTTGTACATTTTATGTAAAATTACTTCATCTAAGTATGTGATTATTATTTTTTTTTTTGGTTTTTGGGCCACACCCGGTAATGCTCAGGGGTTAATCCCCTGGTTTGGGGGATCATATGGGACGCTGGGGGATCGAACTGTGGTCCATCCTAGGCTAGCGCTGGCAAAGCAGACACCTTACCTCTAGCGCCACCTCGCCAGCCCCAGTGATTTATAAATAATTTCTCCTGGTTGGTAACTTGCCATTTAATAGTTTTATGAGTCTTGGAGGAAAATAGTATTTTTATTATTAACTTTTCTTTCTGCTGTATATTGCATTTTGGTGATATAGCTATAATTCATCACAAAAAGAAATATCACAGGGATTTTCTCTTATAAAATATTAGAAATGTTTTAATTTTTCATTTGGCAATTATGTGTATGGTTTATTTTCGACATATTTTTGTCTCTACATTGTCTTTCATTTATCTATAGTTTTATTATTTGCCAAGTGCAATCTTTTCCTAATTACTTAGCTTTATAATAAGTTTTGCATTCAGGGAATATACATGCTCCAACTTTGTCATTTATCTGTCTTTTCAGCTATACTTTAACTTGATTTAACAATAATAACATAAGATATTGCATGGCTTTTTATTGAGATTGTACTGAAACTATAGATCAAATTGGGAAGATTTGCAAAATACTGAATATTTCATGTTGTAAATATTGATTGTATATCCTTTTTGGATAAACTTGATTTATTGGGTATTTTGTAGTATTCTTCATATTGATTACATAATTATTCTTTAGATTCATTGCTAAATATGTTCTTAATTTGGAATCCTACATAAAGGAAAATATTATGCCTGAAAATTGCATATATATTAAGGTTAATCCATGATAAAAATATAATCACCATCAACATATATGCACCCAAATAAACAAAATGATTAGTATACAGTAAGAAATGTGCATATATATATTGATACAGTAATTATAGAAAATATCAACAAACTGCCTGAGTAATACAATACATAGACCACACAAACAAAAATTAAAAAGTAAATTATGGCATTAAATGCAGTAATAAATACATAGAATTAATATATGTATGAAGCAACTTTTTTGGGGGGGTTCTGAGCTCAGAAATTGCTCTTGGCTTGAGGGACCATATGGGATAGCAGGAGATCATACCATGGTCAGTCCTGGCTTAGCTGTGTGCAAGGCAAGCCATCGCTCCAGCACCATGTATGAAGCAACTTTTATCCAAAGAATTGAACATACAATTTTAAAATTGCATATATGATGTTATTATATATAGATATATAGATCATATTTTGGGACACCAAAGATGTTTTATCTGTTTTGTTTTATTTGTTTTTTGGGGGGTCCACTTGGCAGGCTTGGGAGGGACCCTATAAGATGCTGGGATTCAAACCCCCATCCTTCTGCATGCAAGACAAACACTTTACCTACATGCTACCTCTCTAGCCCCCACCAAAGATGTTTCAATCAACATCTGAGTTTTGAAAATATACTAAAGATAATTTTCAGTCCTAATGGTAAGAAACTAAAAATCAACAACAAAAGGAGAACAAAAAAAAAACATATGCAGAAATTGAATTAAGGAGAAATGGGAAGTAATCTAGAAAACAGGAAATTAAAGATGTAATATCAGATTCTATGGAACTGACAAAAGCAGTAACAAAAGATCCACAATGGTAAATACGAAGTTTCAGGCTATCAAACTTTACACGTGAGTAAATAAGAATAGAGAAGCAAGCATAATCAAAAGTGAACAGAAGAAAAGAAATAATAAAAAATATAGTGGAGGGGCTAGAGTTATAGTACAGTGGGTAGGGCTTTCGTATCATATAGGTGACCCAAGATTAATTGACACCCCGAAGGTTCCCCAAGGACTGCCACAAACAATTTCTGGGTATATTACCAAGAGTCATCCTGGAGCATTGCTGAGTGAAGCTATATATACATATGGAAATAGTATATGTTTGTATATACATATGTATGTATATGTGTATATATATGTATGTATACACATGTAAATATGTATATATTGAAATAAAATTCAATTACAGTGAAAGTAACTCAAATAGAGACAAAAAAATTACAGAAAAGATTAAAGATAGATGGAACTGATTCTCTTAAAGAATGTACCAAATGATCAAACACCTTTCTGAGATCAACTGACAACCACCAAAAAAGAAAATATCCAATAAAAATTATAGGTGAAAAGAAGTTAAAACTTTATTATAGAAAGTCAAAAGGAATATAAATAAATTATTATTAACATTTGTATGAAAACAAATAGAAAAATCATAAAGGAATGGGACAAATTTTAGAATTATACAACCTTACAAAATTGGCCTAAGGGGAAAAAAAGCATCAAGTACAGAAATTGACAGTCTGAGAAAATAAGCCCAGGCTCTAATATTATCCCCCATGATTTCTACAAAATTTCCAAGGAAGAACTATTATCTATCCTGCAAAAAGTTAAAGTGGGTATATATTCAACAATAGCTTTATCTATTTATCTGACATTGGGTATTTAAGTTGTTGCCATATCTTATTATACTAAGCACTGCAATAAACATATATATATATACTTGTGAATATATGTTTTCATATTAATATTCTTTGTGTTTTGGGTAGGTGCAAAGTGGAGTAGCTTGATCACATGAATAAATAATAGATGCTTAGTTGTTTTTCTCTAAGAAATCTCCATATTTTTACTCTATAGCTCATCTGTCTACTTTTTATGTCTGATTCTATGTGGGCCTGGGGTAGGATCTCTGTTCAAGCATTCCTAGACACAGTTTAATGATTTACAGTCTTGAGTATCATAATGTGGCTACTGTTTTAAATTGTTTTGCTCTTGGGTTACCACCAATAGTCATAAATACTCCATAGCAGTAGGAGTGCCCATGATGCTTGGGCAATGACAACAGGTATTCAGCCTCTAGTGCTCACCATTAGTTGTGATACCAATGACCAATGTCACACAAACAGGGACTGGAACTTGGGGTTTGTGTTAGTAGTGCTGTGGAGCTGTGACTGCCTAGAGTAGGTAAAGGCCAGAATATTCACAGCCATTGTTGGTTTGCAGCAAATGTCATGGCTCAGAACTTGTATACGTGATCATTGATCAGGCATATAACTTTATGAGTGTCTGGAGAATGTGTCATATTTGAATTACTTTATACTCACTGTAACTTGGCACTAGGTTTGTATAGGACTGAGTGATGAGCACAATTTTAGGATCAATCGTGATTAATAGAAACTGTATCAAGTTAGAGAAGCAGAGAAAGCCAGGTAGCAAATAGGATACCAAGGTTACACAAACAATGTAGCACTTCTGAGTCAAGTTTTAGAGATCCTAAACTGACAAGTGTCCAGCAACCACTAGACTACTATGGTTATGAACATTTGGATGGCGACTGGGAAACTGTACTTGTAAAAATTTAAGACAAGACTGAAGGTATTGAGGTGTTGGGTTTTTGGGTCACACCTGGCGGTGCCTCTGGCTCTGCTCCTAGAAATCACTCCTTGCAGGCTCGGGGAACCATATGGGATGCCGGGATTCGAACCACCATTCACCATCCATTCTGGGTCTCTGTGGGCAAGGCAAAAAACCCTACTGCTGTGCTATCTCCCAGGCCCCATGATTGAAGTCTTAAACACAGAGCATGTTCTCTGAGATTTCAGATGTGGAAAATTTCCAAAGGAAGCATAATAGGAGAATTCATCCACAGAATTGAGCAGAGAAATGAGGATGTGTGTTGGGGAACTTGAGAGAGGGATAGAACATTGGTGATGGGTGTGGTATTAAAATATATGCATGAGACTGTTCTACAATTTGGTTGGAACTCTATGTTCTGAGTGAAGTAAGTCAGAAGAAAAACAAACACAGGTTGATCTCACTTATCTGTGGTATATAGAATAACGAAATTGGGAAGTGTAATATACTTAAATGGGAAAGCCTAGATTACCCTTAATTTTAGGAAGAAGGACATAAAAGGAAAGAAATCAAGGCAGGAAGGAAGAGGATGAGAAAGAAATGTAATGGGTAAAAAAGGGATTTGGGTCTTCCATTGTTTTGGTTAGATTGGAGAATGGCATAGCTATAAATCCAAAACACCAAGTAAACAACACCAAGAACATGAACTCTAAACTGTAAACACCAAACTTTGTAATGTGGCAGACAGGGGTTTAGGATAGAGGTGAGGTGAAGATGGAATATGGAGACACCGACACTAATAGGAAATGACACTGGATTGGTGCTGAAATATTTTGTGCCTAATACTCAAATAACATGGGCAATGATGTTATTTTTAATTAAATAAAAAATTAGTAAAATGAATAAACCTAAGGATTTATTTGTTTGTCCAATTAAAATAATATAGGCATGAGAAAGCATTATTTATAGAATTAAAAAAAATTAAATTCAGATGTGAACTGGGAGGGACATTGTTTTTTGGTCTGCAAGAGGAAGCAATCTTAATAATTGTCTCACTGTTCCCAACTAGCTCAGCTGTTTGCTAGGGTTGGGTAGAGCCCTCCTCAGCAGTTTTCCTTCAGGGTCTATTGATATAGACAATGAGGTCCAATATGGTCTCCATTAGCACTGCTATCAGCAAAGTTCTGAGGGTTATCAAGATGACATCTGCCAGTGAATTGAATTCTTGTTTACAATCTAGTTGTTGCTAAAGATTGCTTTGTTGATAATAATTTTTTGTTCTTTCAAGTAAAATTTAAGAATTGGTATTTTTCTCTTTCTATGAAAATGTTACAATTTTGATAGTGATTTTATTAATTCTATCAATTCTTTTGAATCACCCTACCTGGATACTAAAATTCCCAAACAGGTAATTTTAAAATATTTTAAATATTAAAATAAAAATAAAATAAAAATTAAAAATATTTTTAAAATTTTTTTCAATATTTTAAATATTTCCGTGGGTAATAGGCTTCATTATCTACTCACATTAATTAGTAACTTTCTTCCTTTGTAATAATGTTTTCTTGTCCTATAGAATTTTCCAGATGAGTAAGTCCATCTATTGAGTCTCAATTCAAACACACTATAATTTAAAACTCATTTTTCATAGTGGCAGGGGTTGATCCATTGCTAAAGATAGGTCAGACATGCTTTGTATCAATGAACTACTTTCCTAGTATTCCATTTTTAAATTTTACCATTATGCCAATCTTCATATAGTTGAGCTATCACAATAAAACATCACATACTGGATTCTATACATAAAAGAAGCTTATGTATCATGGTTCTAGAGACAGAGAAAGAGTATTCTCGAGACTTATCAAAGTATTCTCATATTCAATATCTGGAGACTGCTTACTTTCATATTCTTTGTGTCCTCACAGAACAGAAGGGTCAAGAAATCTCTCTGGAATCTTACTTTAAAATGTACAAATCCCATTATTAAGTTTTACACATTCTTGAAATTATTAACTCCCAGGAGGACACTGTTAAATGTGGCTACATCAAGGATTAATTTTAATAGGATTAATTTTTGATATTTGAATTTAGGAGAGGTACATTATGTCTACAGTAACCACAATGAAGTATAATAATTATATAAAATTAAAAATACACATAAGACAGCTTTTTATCTTTAAAGAATACCAGTATTTTATATTCTGCCAGTTTAACTTTATTTTATTTAAAATTCTTATTTTTTAGTAGGACCTGTGAGTTAAATAATATAGCTTTTGTACTTCTCTACCTGACTTATTTCACCACTAAGCATAATAAAATCTAGGTACTTTCAATTTGTTGCAAATGACAGAAATTCTTTTTTATTATTTTGGGAGGCATACTGGGATATTTATACATATGTATATGTATATATGTACATATATGAGTAGTCAGAATTGGTGGTAAGGATTTAAATAGAAAAGAAGCCTTATGCATAGTTGAAAAGTAAAATAGCTATGGCTATGTAGCATTATTTATAATAACCAAGAGCTTAAGCAGCACAATCATCCATCAACAATTAAGTATGTAAAGATATACAAACCCTAATTACTATTTTGGATTTTATATTCCTTCACTTTGCTTCAAGTTCACAGAAGTAGACTTCTGTGACTAGAATAGAAGTATGTTCTATTTGACCTATTACATTATTTTAGTCATATATCAAATATTTCTTGCTCAAATTAATTTCAATTTCTGTCAATGGTGTTTTTAGTGAACATGTGTTCCTAGTATTCATGTAGATCTCCAATTTTACCACCATCATTTACTAAAAACATTTCTTTACTCCCTTGTAAGCTCTGACTATGTCAAAGATTATTTGTCCATAAATTTGTAATTTTATTCCTGTACTCTTGAGTCCACTGATCTATGTATATATTTTAACTCCACTGTCTTTTTAAAAAAATAAATATTGTTTTGTTATTTAGTTTAAAGTTAGGATGCAACTACCATGAGCATTTTTACTATTTGGAGTCTTCTGTTATTCCAAATAAATTTAATGACACTTTGTCTCTTTTCATGGAGAATACTACTGGAATTACATATAGGTATATATAATATATCATAGGTATATTGATATATGTAATAGAATAATTTTAATAAAGTAAGTCATAAAATTGTTGAATTATTCAAATAAATTCATTATCAGTTGCAGTGAGCCTATCATTTTTATGTCCTTTGTAAGTACAGTACCTCATATTTATTGACCTCTCTGTTCACCCATCTTTGCATCACTAAAATAAATTCCATTTTACTATGATTCTTTTAATCCAGTTTTTCACAATTATGCTGAAGATTTTTGTTTCTATGTTCATCTGTGATATTTTTGGTTTCAGAATCAGGGCTAAGTTGGCTTTGTAGAAAGTATTTGAAATTTTAGTCTCCTTGTCAATTATATGAGAGTTTGACAAAAATGGGCATTCATTCTTCTTTGACATTTGGTATAACTCAGTAATAAAATTATATGAACCTAATTTTTAGCTTTGTGGGAGACATTTGATTACTACGTTTATTCAGGTTTCCTATTTCTTTTCTTAGGTCTTGAGATGTGGGCCCCATCAGACAGTACTCAGTGCTTACTTCTAGCTCTGTGTTCTGGAATCACTTCTTATGGTGTTCAAATGACCAGACTAAACCAGACTTGGATGCAAATAGGCCAGAATCTTATAACCTGTATTATATCTTTTATGCACATATTTAAAATATTTATCTCTTTAATGCAACTTGAATTATCTTTTTATTTCTTTGTTTATTTTTCTCTATTTCTTCATTTTCTCATCTACAGACTGTTTTTTCTCTTTTGCTATAATTCTTTCATGTGTGAAATTATATATTTTCACATGTGATTACTTTTATTACTGATGCAAATTTTTCTTTTTACTGTTTTTGCTGCAACCCATAGGATCTCAATATCATATCTTAGTATATATTGTATAGCAACTTAATTTTTTATCAAGTCACTAAGATTTGCAAAGTTATTCATAGTTGAGTTTCAGGCAAACAATTCATTTTTCGAACAATTCCATCATTAGTGTCAACTTTTCTTCTCCAATATCTCCATTTTCCCTCCCACTCCCAAGTCTGCCTCCTTGACAAGGCACTTGTCATTTTTAAGTTTGACTGTAGTAATTTGGATTTCATGCATTCTGTTTTGTTGGTTCTGTGATTCATGTCTATTAATGTACCACACTTCTGCATTGTCAATGTGTCCAGGAACCCTGTCCTCTTCCTTATTATCCCCTGTCCACCTCTTCTTACAACCCCACCCCCACACCTGCCACTGGATTCTTTTTATTTCAAGATTTATACCTCAAAGGAGTCTTTGCAGTTGTAATGTTAATGCCAAATTATACAAAATTAATACTCATCAAATTGGATTTTTTCAAAATAAAATTTTCAGCATGAAAAAGAAACAAGGGCTAAAATTAAAAGACAGTTAACTAAATGGGAGAAATATTTGCAATCAACACATCAGATAAAGCGTTGATTTCCAGGATACGAAGTATTCACAAAACTGACTCCCAAAATCTAAAAGATTCATAAAAAAATGGGGAGAAGAAATGAACAGACACTTCTCTGAGGAAGACCAGCAGATGGCCAACAGACACATGAAAAAATGTTCATCATCACTTATCATTAGGAAAATCCAGTGAGAATGGCACATATAAAAATACTGGGAACAATCTGTGTTGTCAAGGTTATGGTGAGACAAGAACTATGAAAAAAATATGGATGGTTCTAAGTAAACTCAGTATTGAGCTTCCATGTAGCCAGCAATTCCAAAAACATACATTCTAAGTGAAACACCCACATATACAATAATTACTTGCAGCACTCAATACAATAATCAACCTAGATGTCCACAATCTGATGAATTGATCATGTAGATGTGGTAAATATATATAATCAAATACTATATAACTATAAGGAATGGTGCTATCATGCAATATGGATGAAATATGAAGATATCAGGTTAAAGAAAGTAAGCCAGAAGAAGGATAAATATAGGATAATATCGGGGCCAGAGTGGTGGCACAGTGGTAGAGCATTTGCCTTGCATGAGGCTGACCTAGGATGGACTGTGGTTCGATTCCGGGCATCCCATAGGATCTAAATATCATATCTTAGTATATAAGTATTGCAACTTAATTTCTGAGCACATAGCCAGGAGTAACCCTTGAGTGCCTCCGGATGTGCCCAGAATAAAAAAAATATAGGATAATATCACCTATATTTGATATTAAGAATAACTGCAGGAAAGAATCCAATTGTTTAATTAAGGGTTGCTTAGAAAACTTGGCTTCAGATTGTATTGAGGAGAAATAAGGAAATAAATAAAGAAAACTGGAAAAAAGACAGTTATAAAATAACAGAGGACAGTGGTTAAGGGGATTCAGGTACATTTGTTGTGTTATGGAAGGACATAACTACGGAGTCATCGGTGCTGAAATCATGAGATCCAAACTTTAACAATACTTAAAAACATGCCTTTTAAAATAGCAGACTGGGATGGGGAGGTATGGAGTAGTCTCTTGGAAGATTGGTGGAGAAGAGTTGACATTGTCAGTGGAATTAGTGATGAAATATTTTGTCTAAAACTCAACTTCAATAACTTTGGAAATCACGGTGCTTTAAACAAAAAACATTTTAAGATTTCTGTTTATGTATGTTAAATTTTATGGTTGTAATGTACAAATGTGCTGAACTCTAAACCACCAAGCATCCACCACCGTCCTTGTCATCTATATTATGGTCTTCATCCCCTTACTTTTAGCCCCTGCCACTCTACTTTGTAGTCATTTTTGTATTCCAAGGTCAAGGGTTTGTCACTGTTTTATAATATTTTCTTCAATTATGTTCCCATAATCTAGAGATAAGTGTGATTATTTGGTCTTTATTTTCTCCTCTAATTTCTCTTCAAATCTAATTTCTCTTCAAATCTCAAATCTCAGAGACTAATTTCTCCTAAAATCTCAAAATAAAGGTGAATGTGTGTGTGTTTGTAGTAATTCTGCCATCAATCTATTTCTGGAAAAATCCAGATGTAAATTCCTTTCTACATACCTAAATTCATGTAACAATTGCTACAGACTGACCAGTAATAATAAAAATAGGTTGCATATTTCTACTTCTGCCATCTATTTTTATACTATTGGATATCTTACAGTATGAGAAAACCGCTTTACAGTGGGACATATGTTCACTAAACTGTGACCAATCAATTTGGATAATGTCTAGTGTGAATTTTCACCTTAGGCAGACAAGTTTTCCAGTGCTAAGCAAGCCTTGCTTTCTGTAGAAATAACTCAGGAGGCTCAGAGTTCACAGAAATTAAGCAGATGGTTCTAATTTTTTAACTAGCGCAGATTATTTTTATTTCATATGAACAATGCTGCACTTAGGAAGAATTAAATACATATATACATGGATATATATTAATATATGATGATTAACCAGTTTAAAAATAATTAGTGCATTTAATTCTTGAGAATTTTTTCAGAATAGGCATGGTTTTGTTTTTCTTAATTAGTTGACTCAAAAATATTTTTAAAAGTATGGCAAATCTGTTCAGATTAAGTCATTGGAAAGAAGCATTTTAAAGTTTTGAAAAAAGATATGAATTTATATATTTTCTGAGTTTTTCTGTTCTTTTAATCTATGAAAGAGAATTGAGTGATAGGAAATTAAGTAATATGAATATAGACAACTAATTTACTGTACAAGATCCAAGAATATATAAGAGATCAAAAAAAAGTTGCTTCAATAAATAATTTGGGGTTTGAGAGATAACACATTGTATCCAGCAGACCTGGGTTCAATCCCTGACATCCATAAGGTCTCCCAAATCTTCCAGGAGTAATTTTGGCACACAGAGCCAGGCGTAACCCCTGAGCACCACCAGATATGGCTCAAAACCCAAATAGATAAACAAACAAACAAATAAATGATCTGGGAAATCTGAATGGTCTCTCTAATATACTAAGCAAAAATTATTTCAAAATTGATTGCAGTGTCGCTTATAAACTGTGAACAATAAAAAAGAGAAAAAGGGGCATGGGCAACATATTTTTGACAACTGTCTTAGAAATATCTTTGGGGACTCAGGTTCTGCAGCATGAGAAATAAAATCAAATATAAATAAACAGTAGATCAAACTGAAAAGCTTCTGCATCACAAATGTAAAGGCCATTCTACTGAGTGGAAGGAGATATTTACAAGTCTTATTTCCAGAAATGAAAAATACACAAAATCTACAATATATACAGAACTCAACAACAATAAAAAAAACCTAGCAACTGAAAACAAATCTGGGCTCCAAATAGACACTCTTCAGGGAAAATATATAGGTAGTAACAAGCACATCAAAATATTTTCATCATACCTAATTCCTGTAGAACTGAAAAGCAATATGACAATGAAATATTACTGCATACCTGTTATAAGGTTATTATCCTAAAGGCCAGAAATAACAAATACTAGATAAATATAAAGAAAAGGAAACTTCTGTACAGTATTATAGGTCAGAATACAAATTGGTGCATCTATTATGGAAAACACTTGATATCCTTAAAAATTAATATAAATGTCACATTATTCAGTTATCTGACTTGAACACGTTTACCTAAAGAATACAAATACAATAATTTAAAGATATGTGCATTTCTATATTTAGCACAGACTTATTCAAAATAGCCCAGTTGTAAACAGCCTAGATGCCTATCAGAAGATGGTTACATAAGGAAGATGTGATATATATTCATGTTTATATATACATAAATATATGATGAATTATAGAATAATACTAATATTACTATTAATAGTACTAATAATACTAATAATAATGACATGAAAATGTTATTCAATTTTCAACAATGATGATAGAGTCTAGTTGATTTTATGCTTAAAAGTAAGTTATGTGACAAAAGGGAAACTTAATGACTTAACACATTGTTTGCTCTTTGGTGCCACACCTGTTAGTTTCAGGGCTTTGTGGTGAACAATCACTAAAAACTGGTGGCACAGAGGACTATATAGGATGCCAGAGTTTGCCTGGTCCAAGGCAAGCACCCTGATATTTTCACACCAAGCATGACTTTTTTCTCACATCATACAAATCAAACAAAATAAATAAACAAAAATAAATGTTCCAATTATACAGAAAACTAGTGTATTGGTGGGTTACCATAAAAGAAGAATTGATAAATTGATATTGATAAATTGATTTAAAAAGGCTAATTCCAAGGTAAAAAAATGTCCTTTTTGAGTGTTGAAATTTATGTAGTATATACAGTTGTAGATGTATAAAGATATACCCATATTTTTGTATAATGTTAAAAGAAAACAGTACAATTTTAGAATATTTACTATTGGAGTCAGAGAGATAGTAAAATAGACCTTGTGTGTTTGTTGTGTGTGTGTGTGATGATTGCTTTATCTACAGTCTAAATCAGGTTTCATCCCTGTCATGACATTCTTCCAAGCACCAGGAGTGATCCTTGAGCATACAACCAGAAGTAACATAATTAAGCCCTGAACACAGCCAGGTGTAGTCCATAAATCTTTTTCAAAAATAGTTTGTCTACCAGGAGGTAGCTCAAACGACTGGAATAGCTATCTTGCAAGGATCAAACTATAATTCCTACACCACATAATACCCCTAGTATAGTTGTCTATTGCTCTGGAGGCCCTAGAAGGCACCACTCAAGGACACTAATAAGCATTTTATCACAGACCAGACACTGAAATGTACCACCTTATTGGTTGAGTATCACCAGGTATGGTTCCCCCCCATTTCAATATTTACATTAATGGTTCCTATTCTACTCCATAAGAGAACTTTTATATAGAAACATGATTCTACTCCAGAGATTAAAAAAAACATCACCTTCATAGGAGTTTGCTTTATTTCCTTGGACATGTCAGGGAATAGTCATTATAAATATTCATTATAGTCATTATAATATTTCTTATTAAAATAGTCATTATAGTTTTTCTTATTAAACCTTCATAAGTGTTGATACTTGGCACCCCAAGTAATCAAGCAACTGAAATTAGCACTAGAAATGTATGATAGCATGCAAAATAGACCAAAGCTCTTATGAATTGAGGCAAATTTTTGACCCTAAAGTCAGGATTTACTGTTTCTTCCATTCAACTCTGATCTACTGCTCCATAGACAATTATGCTTAAATAGCAAAGATAATTACTAGAATCTTGACATTTGTGATATCAAATTTAATTGGTGAATATGTATATATTAATGCATGCTTTTAAATTTTTTAAAAGAGAAGCTTTCTAAAAGGTTGAGGAAGAAGCTAATGCACTATAGGTCTATGTTGTTTGTTTTTAAAATAATTTCCAATATTATTCAACAAATTGTAGTGTAATTTTTCAAGGTGGCTGCTGGAATAAGTTTACTGAATTTTTTGTCTTCCTCTTTGATGCACTTCTCACTGATGGATTGAAAAGTGGGGCAAAAGGATCTATTAAAAAAATTAGTTCCTGGAACTCAAATAAATTTCTAATAGTTACAATGAATACTATAGAAAGGCATAATTATTTCTGAGTATTTAGGCTTTAAAATTCAGTTTGGTTAAATAATGAGCTTGTAATAGTCTTGATAATTTCTGACATCTGTTATCTCAAATCTGCTGATTTTACTTTTAAAAATAGCAAAGAATATTTTTGAAACACTGCAAAATTGAATTCAGAGATATTCTAAGTACTGAATTGGAAAGAGAATTGAGTTGGAAAGAGATATCTTTCCTTGGATTTAAAAAAGCTATGATCACTCATAATGAGAATACAGAACCAATTGGAATCTGTAAAGGTTAGAAATTTCTCATATATATATTTTATTTCTTGGGGCCGGAGAGATAGCACAGCAGTAAGGCATTTGCCTTACATGCAGAAAGACAGAGGGTTCGAATCCAGACATCCCATATGGTCCCCCCGAGCCTGCTGGGGGTGATTTCTGAGTATAGAGCCAGGAGTAGCCCCTGAGCGCTGCCAGGTGTGACCCAAAAACAAACAAACAAAAAGAATATATATATTTCTTATTTCACTTTATATTTGAGAGAGAATATATACTATGGTTCCTGCCAGTGATCTTGAAAAGAGAAGCCATTGCTATCATACCCAAAGACATCTAAGTTTGTAATAATTTGATATTAGGATAATAAATCAATACTCAAACATAGCCTTTTTATTTTCGAATCCATACCTATTGGTGCTCAGGGCACATTACTTGCTCTGAACTCAGGGATTCATATTGGAGGTATTTGGGGGACCATATGGATTCCCAAGAACCAAATCCAGGCCAGCTGTATGAAAGGCAATCACCTCATTGTTCTGTACTTTCTCTTCAGTCCCCCCAATTTTTTATCTTTAGAAAAAGAAACATTTTAATTGAACTTATTTTTGCTTTTGTTTAATCAAAATTACAAGTTGTACTGATAGTGTTAACACTTTATGTTACTAATATACGGTTCTGGAAAATCCACCACCAAAATACCCCAAATCTTCCATTACTGTACATATGCCACTTTTAGTCCACCTCTTCATCCCCTTCTCCCTCCTGATTCCCTCAGTTTTGAAATGCAAGATGAAGGATTTTCGTTCATTGATTAATAAATCAATTTTATTGTTTTGTTCTCTCTGTACATCACAGTACAGTACAATCATCCCGTATTTATTTTTCTTTCTCTCAGTGATGTATTTCACTTAACAGTACCTCTACAATGGGATTAAAAAAAAGAAACAGAGGTAAAAACATTTTTTATGCTCCTAACAAACCCAGTTTAAATTCCCAGCTCCAAATTTGATCCCTCAAACACTGCCAAGAGTTACACCTGAGCAAAGAGCAAAGGATAGCAGCTTAGCATGGTTCGATGTGGCCCATAGATCATAATCAAAAACAAAACAAAGAAGAACATATTTAGAACCCTCTATTTTTAGCCAGGTTGCATAAAACTACAGTGCTTCATCTTTTCTATTAGCCAGTAGTATATTATTGTATATAATTGAGCATTCATCTATAGTTGGCCACTTGGATTATATCCAGATCCAGGATATTATATTAAGTGCTTCAATAAACATAAATTGAAACGTATTTTTTATATTAATGTTTTTGTTTTCGGTGGATATGCTAAATAGTAGAATCTCTGAGAGATCTATTCTTACATCTTTTGAACTCTCCAAACTGCTTTACTTTCCATAGATTGTGAATCAAGCAACTTTCCCCCAGCAGTGAATAGATTTCTTTTTCACCTTATTTCCACCATCACTGATTGTTTTTGACATATTCCATCCCCTCTAGTGTGAGATAAATCATTGTTGTTTTGATTTTCTTTTTCTTAAATAAGATTGATGTTGAGTACCTTTTTATAGGTCTACTGTCCAATCTGTGTCTTCTGTGAGCTACAACTCATCTCCACCTATCGTTTTTGACAAGATTTTCATTTTTGTTAGGTTTTGGATATTTTCCCTTTAATGATACATAATGGGCAAATATTTTATCCTATTCAGTAATCTACTTTTTTGTTTTTGCATGAGTTTGTTTTCCCATGCAAAAAATTGCTATCTGCCCAGAATAGCATCAGAAGAGATCTTTGAGATCCATATTGTGGAGAGTTCTGCTGATTTTTTGGTATATTTTAAGGATTCTGTTAGAATCTTAAGATTTTAAAGGTAATTAGCATTAACCTTCAGGTGTAGTATGAAATATGTATTCATTTTCATTTTCACATATGACTACCAAATTTTGCCAACACTGTTTATTGAAGGAGTTTTCCTTGTTTAATTTCATGTACCAAACAACATTGGTGTAGGTTAAATGTCCATACATCTGACCATTATCTTTTGATTTTTAATTTTGTTTCCCTGGCCTTACAGCATAAATTTAAACCAATGCCACATAGTTTTGGCTACTGAAGCTTTAAGTAAAATTTAAAGTCAGAAAATACAATAACTCTGATCTTTTCTTTCTTAGTGTTTGGCCACACTCTGTGGTGTTCAGGGCTGGCTCTGCAATAAGGGACCACTCCTGATAGGCTTGGTAAAAGATATAAAGTGCTGGTTGTTGAACCTGGGTCAGTCTCATGCAAGGCAAGTGCTCTATGCATTGTATTATCCCTACAAGACTAATAACTCATCTTTTTATCTCTAACTTGTTTTAACTATTGGAGTAGTTTTATAATTTTATAAAAAATATATTTTGTAGAGTTTTAATTTTGTCCTTGAAGAATGGCATTGGAATTTTGATGTGGTTTGCATTGAAGCTATGGAAAGCTTTAAGTAGAATGGTTATTTTGACAATGCTAAATTTTTGCAGTCTATATATTTTTGGTATATTCTTTGATTCTTTTAATGTTGATATAGCTTTCAATGTTTAAATATTTTGCATCCACTGTTAAGTTTATTCATAGATATTTGACATTTTGAAAAACTATTTTAAATGAAATTGTTTTTTTCTCTTTCGTTATTGTATACAGAAATAAAACAGATTTTTGTGTTCATATTTTAGTCTGCTAATTGCAGTTATGGTTTAATCATTGAAAAAATTTTAATGAATTCAGAATTTTACATTAGCATGGTTAAACTTTGCTGTAAACTACAGATTAAATGTTCTGAAGAAATTTCAATATTGAGTTTCTGAGGTAGGAAAAACACACATTGTGATACTCATGGCTTATGCCAACTCTGCACTTAGGAGTTAACTCCTGGCAGTGCTCAGGATCCATATGGGATGCCAGGGATCAAACCTAAGTATACTGCATGCAAGACAGGTACCCTGCAGGTTGTACTATCTCTCTGATCCAGATTTCAAGACTTATTTAACAAAACATGTATATGTTCGTGTGCCAGTGTCCAACCCCAGGTGAATGGGCCTGAAGCAAGGTGCAGTGAAGATTAAGAAAACAAGACAGAAATATGAGAGAAAAGCATAGGGTCAGGGAGCTTCTATCTCATGGACTGAGAAACATAATCTTCCCCCAATGTAGGATATTTATTGTCCAGTGTCAATTAACATGGGAGAAAGGGCAGATGTTGCTAACAGAAAAAAGTACCTGTCTAATGCTAAACAAGGTTAAGTGGGTCTTTATATCTCAAATGGGTGTGTGAAGGGAAGAGGATGGGAGGACAAAGTCTCTGTGGATTGTCTTCCTCCGGGAAAGATGGCAGACCAAAGAATGAATAAAGAACCCCCATCAGCAAAACTTTTTTGCCGATAACCTTGTTCAGTAATTACAATTACGAGTCCTTAAATCATCACTTTCTGCCACTCTCCACATATTACCAACTTTCTAGCTAAACTTATTTATTTCTTGGATGTCTTCATATCTGACATGTAAGTATGTGTTTAAAATTGTTGTTAAAATCCTATTCCTCAGTACCTCACACATTTCCATTTTCAAAACTCTACACAGAATTATGAAATAGTGACTGTGTAAAGAAACTAGAAATTTTTTTCCTGTAGGGACCTACCCATTTGGCTAATCACAATACACAAATTTCAATTTTTTTTGTGGTGATCAAATGGCTTACAACCAATTATAAGGAATTCCTTTGCTTAAAAATAAATCACCAAAAATAAAAATAAATCATCAAGATAAACCTAGTTTTAAAAAAGTGAGAGATGTGGTATATAAATTGAGACTATACACATGTCTCCAGAATTCTGCATTGTTTAAAAACTGTTTAAGCAGACTGTCAGCTGAGTGGCAGTTCCTATTCCCTCTTGATCCCTAGAGCAGAAGAGCTGTTCTCAGTTACTTTAGCAGCTGGTGAACATCATCCTGTCCCAATTTTTTTCAACAGTTCTCTGCTATAAAAGAAATAAAACAAGTGAGAGACAGCAGTCAAGCTGCACCAATTACCCACCTTGACTCCTCCTACATGGAGTGTCAGCACAGAGCAATCATCTAGAGAAGTGAGCAATCTCTCCTTCCCAAACTGCAGTTACTGTATTATGGAAGATCAGCTCTGGTGAGCTTGGCAATGGTGTACAAGCTTCCATCTCCCCAAGATTCCTGAAATGTATGAGCTAATTGGGAGGATTAATAAATAGCAATCATCAGTATGTCCTCTTCTCTGGTTGATTTGACTGCAAATCCATATGGAAAGGTCACAACAAGATTCTGTTTTGTATTTCTGTGGTCACTCTCCATAGATTCTGATGTTTGTTTGGCAGTCCTCCCTGAGAAGTATAAGATTATGAGTCAAACACTGGAATAGTCTTCCCCTATGAATACTATGCTAAAAATGCAATCACTTAAGACTGTGGCCTTTTTTATATACCCCAGGAAGTTGTTGAAAAACACCAACACATTAGCTAATAATTGGCAGAAATTAATAGATTGGTATGTATAAAAATATGTAAGGACTACATAAATTGTCAAATATACATAAATTTAACAAATATCTGTGAAAGAGAGTAAAAGAGGGCCATGATAAAACTATAGTTGATTCTTTTCATTTGGAAGACTTAATTGTGTCTCCAAAATTGTCTTTTTATGAACAACACAAAACATGCACACTGAGAGTAAAACAGAACTAATAATTTTTTTGAACCAAGTCATTTTAAAAAATAAGCAGAAGAGCAAACTCTGGTGAAAAATAAACTACAGGAAGGAGCAGGTAATATCCAACAATATTAATATTATGTCAATTAAAATGTTTAGCTTTCAATAAAAATGATGTGCCGTGTAGTAGGGAAATAAGAAATCATGCCCTAATAGTCAATTAAAACAAGAACAATCAAGCTACATTTAGATAGAGAAAAGATTTCAACATTTTAGCTCTGTTGAGATTTAACTTATAAAGACCAGAGAAGATGGGTCAGTAATGCAAAAAGCAAAGGAGTTTATTGGAGATACCAGCAGGCTGGGGCCACATATCTCCCACGAAGACCTCAAGGTGGGTTTAAAAAGCCCTTTTATGGGGTTCAAGCGAGGGGTAAAACTATTGGTTCTCACTCAGTACATATTGCCTTGGCCAGGTTTAAACTGGTTGGCTGGAGTAATGGGGGAGGCAGCTTGGTTACCCATTGACCTTTGGTGCCTGCTAGATAGGTTTATGGCCCACATTCCATTTAGGTGCCCACAGGTCCCTGGGTAAAAGCAGTCCTTAGGTACAATAGATTTCTTAGTTTATTGCTGGTTTATGAAAACTATCTGATTTGTCCTGTCTTTTCTCAGAATGCACTCTTTATAGCCAACATTCCATAGTTTATGGCCATTGAAGTAATTCTCAGAATGCACCCTTTATGTTCCAGGAACTAATAGTTTGCTCAAGGCGTAGTTCCCCTTTTGTCAGGCCGAGCCTGTCATGGCAGTCCTTATGTCTAAGTAAAATAGCAGTTAATTCTAAACTAACATTTTAATAGTCCCTTATAACAAAAAAATGCTATGATAAACATCTTCAAATATCAAAGGAAATACTAATTAAAGAGTTTAAAATGTTATAATAGTAATATCAGAGAAAAGACCAACATTCAAGACAATTATAAAAACGAAATGTGAAAATTCTGTAGCATATTGGAGGTTGTGGAAAATGGCTATTAGACAATTAAGAAACAAAAGAAAATAAATAAATAAAAGTAAGTAGCCTGAGCAAATTTTACGGCAATATTGGAAGCATTCATTTATTTCAAACTGATGAAATCCTTAAAGTAAGAGAAATAAATAAAATAAATATTTGAAGAAACAGTGACTGCAAACTTCAAAATATAATGTCACAAAATATCAAGTAGTATAATTTCAAATAAATTTATGATGAGACATATAACAACTTACAGAAAAACAGAAAGCACTAATGTCAAAGAAAAAAATTACACTTCATGTACACAGAATCACAGTAAAATTAATTAATATCTCACTTGCTATGTATTGTAAACAAAGATAAGACAATAGTATGATTACAAATTAAAGTTATTATGAAAAAAACAAAATACTTGATATATATCAAAACTATCTTTGAAAGATGCAGATAAAATTGATAATGGAATAATAGACTAATTTTTATAAAAAATGCAAAATGTCTACCTGCTTTCCTACTTTCCTGCTTGAGGAAGCCAAGAAGACAACAGCAAACATAATCTCTTCAGAACTCAGCACAAGGTAAACTGTTTCGGTCCAATAAAAGTGAAGGCCGGTTTTTGCTGTGTGCTTGGGCACAAGAGAGACATTATAAAAGGCTGCTGCCTCATTCTCTGCCTTCTTTCTTGCTTTTCTGTGTGAAGCAACCAAGAAGGATGGAGCCAGAGAAGTGCTGCCACAGAGCAAAGCATCTTCTAGTCCATGAACCCCACCACAAAACACATAAAAACCACACTACAAGCATGACAGTGGGGAAACAACACCATTCATAGAGAATGAAAATGCAGCCCTGATCACCCGAAAAGTACCAATTACCTAGTTATCCTCTCAGATAAGGAGTATAGAGTAGAAATATGGAGGATGTTCAGAGAACGCAAATAAAGTATAGATCGAGCAGAACAGACCACAAAGGTAGAAATCAAAAAACTACAAACAGAAATAACAGGACTGAAAAACTGGGTAGATGAAAAAAACCCTCATGGAAAGCCTCTCCAATAGTGAAACAGCAGCTGAGGACAGAATCCGTGAGCTTGAGGAGGAGATGTAAAACAACTCCATACAGCAGAAGAGAGTGGAAAAGAACCTTAAAAATAATCAGAAAATGGAAAAAATACTCAAAGAATGTGAACAGATGAAAACAGAAGTCTGATAAACTCAACAGAAACAATATAAGAATCATTGGAGTCCCAGAGACCCAGGAAGAAAATCCTCAAGAAGAATCAAGTCAAATATATTATTACATAAAAAGGCATCATTATAGAAAAACTCCCAGAGCTAAAGACTAAAAGCTACAAATCCTGCATGCCAGAAGAGTACCAGCTAAAAGAGACCAAAAGAAAAGCACCCCAAGACACATCTTAGTCACAATGATGAATCCCACAGATAGTGATCTAATACTGAAAGCAGAAAGATCAAAAAGGAAAATTACAGGGGCCGGAGATAAAGCATGTAGGTTGGGCATTTGCTTTGCATGTAGAAGGATGGTGGTTCGAATCCTGGCAACCCATATGGTTCCCCAAGCCTGCTAGGAGCAATTTCTGAATGTAGAGCCAGGACTAACTCCTGAGTGCTGCAAAAAAAAAAAAAAAAAAAAAAAAAAAAAAGGAAAATTACATTCAAAGGAGCTTCCTTAAAACTTACAACTGACCTGTCAAGAAACCCTCAAGGCCAGAAGGCAGTAGTGGAATATAATGACAAATCTCAATGAAATGAATGCTTTGCTTAGAATACTGCACCCAGCCATACTCACTTTAAGATTTGAAGGATAGTGTGTACATAGCTTCACAGATAAAAAGCAGCTCAGAAACTTTACAAACTCAAAACCAGCCTTAAAAGATAAACTGAAAGGTCTACTTTAAGACAAGACAGGCCTAAATATACACCAAACTTCTACACGAAGATGTCTCTAAATTTCATGACAATTATCTCTCTCAATGTCAATGGGCCAAATTCACCAGTTAAAAGGCATAGAGTGGCAAAATGGATCAAAAAGCTGAATCCAACCTTCTGCTGCCTACAAGAAACAGATCTGAATAGTCAGAACAAACACAGACTCAAAATCAAAGTCGTAAGCACACATCATGAAGGAAGAAGGGGCCTAAATAAATAGATTAATGACACAGCTTATAAAATTAGAAAATGATAAACAAAATGAACCAAAAATAAGCAGGCAGAAGGAAATTGCAAAGCTTACAGCAGAAATTAATGAAGTGGAAACCCAAAAAACAGTCCGAAAGATCAATGAAAGCAAAAGTTGGTTCTTTGAAAAAAATAAACAAGATTGATAAACCACTAGCAAAACTCACAAAGAAAGGGAGAGAGAAACTTAATAAACCTGATAAGAAATGAAAAGAGGAGATCACTACAACTAACACAGAGATCAAAACGGTAATCAGAGACTACTTTGAGAAACTTTATGCCATGAAACATGAGATCCTGGAAGAAATGGAAAAAGAAAAGAAAAGAAAACTTAGAGAGACATTATTCTAATAATGCCCAGGGACAATAGAGATGAAGGCAGGAAGGACCGGGTCATGATATGAAGCTCACACCGCAAGTAGAGGGAGTGTAGTTAGAGAAATTACTGCACCAACAACTATCATGACAATGCTAATGAGTGAGAGAAGTAGAATGCCTGTCTCGAATACAGGTAGGGGGTGGGAAAAGAAGGAGAAAGATGGCATTGGTGGTGGGAATTTGCACTGGAGAAGGGGATTTTCTTTCTATGACTGAGGCCCAATACAAACATGTTTGTAATCATGGTGCTTAAATAAAGATAAAAAATAATTATTGCAATCTAAAAAATGCCATATGTCTTAAACAACATAACTTTATTTCTCATAATTCTTATGATTCTTAAGGTATCCTCATTTTAACCATTCCTGTAGTTACCTAGAACCATAAAATCCTGCCCTGAGTTTAGCTTCAACAGGATACTAAGTCAGTAGACAAATGGCAATGAACATAGGCAAATGACCAGGGAGATAAGCCAAAAGACCTGCCAGACCACTATATGGAACCATCTCACTTTGCAATTTATGTCAATTAATAAGAAATTAAAAGAGCCTTTAAATGTGCCTAAACAAACCTTTACATTTTAAAATAAACTTTAAAATTGAAACACCATGTGATACAGTTACAAAGTTGTTCAAGATTGAGTTTCAGTCATACAGTGTTTATATACCAAACCCTTCACCCAGCACTGCATATTTCCCACTACCAATGTCCCCAGTTTCCCTCTGTCACCCAGACCCTTGTCTGCCTGTCTGCTTCTGTGGCAGATATTTTCTTCTCTCTCTCTCTCTCTCTCTCTCTCTCTCTCTCTCTCTCTCTCTCTCTCTCCTTTCCTCTCCTCCTCCTCCTCTTCCTCCTCTCTCTTCCTTACTTCTTCCCATCTCCCTTTTATTCTTTCGGGTACTATGTAAAAATTCCTTGTATTTAACATAGTCCTATAATAAATTCTTCCTCAAACAGGAAATTCCTTTTTCTTTATCTCCCACTTTCCAATAAACTCCAACTTACCAGCTCTGAATCTGAGGATCTCTATTGCTCAGTATTTTAATTCATAAAAGTATTAAAGAACCTAGGATTCCTGGAGGAACAGAGATCCACTGTCACTAATCCTGCATCAATTAGATTTCTCCTGACATTGCTAAGGGACTACTCATTTCAGTGTTTGATTTGTCCTGGTGGTGTTTGGGAAACCATGCTGTGCCAGAAATCAAATCTGAATCTGCTGGATGCAAAGTATGTCATTCGAGCAATTTCTATAACCCCTAACACGGTAGGTTTTATGCCAAGACATCTTGACTTGATGTCAAGACAGTCATAATTTTGCCCTCTGTTTTCATAATCTCTTCTTAATACAAAGAGATATTTTTCTTACTCTTTTTATAAGGACACTGCTATCATGAGCACCCATAGTTATGACTTCTTCCAGTCCCAATTCATGCCTAAATTATTCTAATAAAGTAATTGGAAGGCATACAGGATATGTTTATTGCATGTATTTTGAGTATAGGCAACTGAATCCATAGTTAAGTAAATGAATAATGAAAAACATAATAAGTTAGGGACTAGAGTCCAGGAATTAAAACACTTGTATACAGTCAACACAGGTGTTATCTCCAGAACCCCATATTGTGTCCTGAGAACCACAAGCAGTGATTCTTGAGCACACAACCAGGAGTAATTCCTGAGCACTGCTAGTTTTGACCCTAATTTCCTTCCACCAAAATTGCAGCTGAAAGCAGATTTTCAACCTACATACAATCAGAATGAAAAATAATTAAAGGCAATTGATGAATAACATTTAAGACTTCATTAGTACCTTTTTAGAGAATAAATAGAACAAATAAGTCAGTAAAAATAGATTTGAGAAAAAGTATACATTCTACAACAAAGATCTAACAATAATTTATAGAGCAATCCACCCAACTAAGAAGAATATATCTTCCTCAAGTGCACAAAAAACATACATGATGCTCAATAACAATCTAAGCCATAAAAAGTCTTAAATATGTGTACAAGGTTTGAGGTATTCCAAAATGTTTGATTCATTCAGAGCAGAATAAAATAAAAAAGCAATCTAAATAAACGTTTGAAATATATGACAATTAGACAATACAGTGAGAATACTAAATAAATCAAAGATTAATAACATTTTTAAGTATTTAAATTTCTTTCCTTTTAAATTTTTTATTGAGACCAATGTGAATTACAAGCATTTCCCAGTTATTTTTATAATAATATTTTTTATTTTGACCATTTGATAAAATTTCATATTTCATAATTTAAAAATTCATCCAAGTTGAAGTAAATAAAAACTAAAGTAAATATTTATCAACAAAAATTTCTTAGTTCAGTTAATTGTAAAAGACTAAGTGATTACATCTCTATGATCAGGATGAAGCTATAGAAATTTGCTTTTGCCAAATATATTTAATGTCTTGCTATAGATTTTAGGTATGTTAAATAGGCTGTAAAAAATGTAGAAGTCTTTCCTGCTGGAAATAGATCTACTAGTTTGACTGGAAATGACATTATAAAGTATGTGGGGGAAATCCTGAAAACTTATAACTAGTATAAGTTGAATAAATTTGTACATACAAGATTAATATATGCAAAAATGATTGCAGGAGGCCAGATTGATAACAAAGCAAGTAGGGTGTTTGACCTCCACGTGGCCAACCTGGTTTCAATCACCAGCATTCCCCAAGCCTGCTAGGAGTAATTTCTCAGTGAAGAAACAGAAGTGAGATGTTCTTTTTATGACTGAAACCCAACTACAATCATGTTTGTAGTAATGGTACTTAAATAAAGATATTATTTTTTAAAAAAAGAACCAGGAGCAACCAACCTCTGAATGCTGTGTGTGCTACCAAAGCAAACAAAAAACAAAAACACGAGTTACATTAGTTACATTTCTACAGTTTAGCAATGAACGATCTGAAATTAAAATTTAGAAGCAATTCTATTTACAATTGTGTTTTACTCTTGTTAGACAGAGGACCCCTGCCGTTGTGTGCTTTGAAGAAAAACACATCTGAAGCTTGAATCAGCCTGAAAGTACTGACACAAAGGACCCATCTCAGTAGCCTAGAACCACTGAGATGCAGGATTCAAAGTTCAGGAAGCTTCCTGAAAGGAGAGGTGACTGGATCCTTAGGACCAGAGACAGCATTCAGGAAGCAAAGGCCATCAAACAAATATCAAAAGAAGATCATCCACTGCTCCTATCTCTCCCCTTGCTACCACCTTAGCAAGGGGCAGGGAGAGGGAGTAGGGAGAAATTTAAAATCATATATCTGAGCTAGCTTGAATAGCTGAAGCCTGCCCACAAGCTCCGTGTGGCCATAATTCTGAGCACATGGCTCTTACTATTTCCCTCTTGAGATTTCTATTATCATACTTTAATATTGGGCTGTTTACTGGCTCTCTCCATTCTGGAGTATCTTTCAATCTCTCTTCACCATGTATCTTAAATACCTCCATTTATTTTCCAATAAACATGTTATAATGCACTGCTCTTCTAATATCCTTTTCTATGAACCCAAAGACTTGTGCATGTGCAGGAGGGAAGAAAAAAAGAAAAAAAAGGCAAAAAAGCAAAAAAAAAAAACAATTTTTTTAGTTATTTATCTAGTTTTTTTCGCTCTCTTTGTTTTGGTGTGGTTATTGAAGTTGTTGTCTCCATTTATATTTGTTTTTTTTTCTTCTTTTCTTTTCTTCCTTTATGTGCTCTGCCATTTTTTTTTATCTCAAGACCATGGCCTTTATGTGGTGCTTATCTTTATTGTTGGAGTGGTCACTGGATATTTTACTTGACATTTCTTTTTCTACTGTTGTGGTGTTTCACCCTCCTTTTCCCCTTCGTCTCTCAAACCTAGGCGTATTTGTTTTTTTCCCCCAGTTTAGTACCTTTCTTTTCTTCAAACAAAACCACTTAACTTGAACTATCTAGTCCTGCCTCCCAATTAGAGCAGGAAATAAGGGAGGTACCAAGACGAAACAGGTGTAGGACCTCTAAGTAGTAAGCTAGGCACAGAGGGGATCACTTATTCTAGCAGCCCAGGGTGTGAGGGAGGAGGATCCGGAAGGTAGGACGGGAGCGGAGGTGGAGGGAGGACAATTCGGTGATGGGGACTCCCCTGTTTTTATGTTAATATGTACCTAAATATTATCATCAATGATATGTAAGCCACTATGATTAAAATAAATATTGTATTAAAAATAAATAAAATAAAAATATTTTCCACTCAAGTACTAAATCAGCATTTTAACTACATCTAAGATGATTTTCAAGAATTAGGTATGTGGGGCCGGGCGGTGGCGCTGGAGGTAAGGTGCCTGCCTTGCCTGCGCTAGCCTAGGACGGACCACAGTTCGATCCTCCGGTGTCCCATATGGTCCCCCAAGCCAGGAGCAACTTCTGAGCGCATAGCCAGGAGTAACCCCTGAGCGTCACAGGGTGTGGCCCAAAAACCAAAAAAAAAAAAAAAAGAATTAGGTATGTGATATTTTACTCTGTATATATTTATATATATTTTAAAAACTAAATAAAAACATTTTTATTTAAAAAAGAGATTAAGACTGACTTTCTATTTGGACAAAGAACAATCCTCATTCTAGCCTGAGTCTGACTTCCAGGGAAAATGGGTGTCAGGAGTCATCTTCTCTGCCACGCAGAACAAGTGGATGTCGGGTACAGCTTCACAGCTGCCTTATGAAGGAAGTTTCCATCCAAGTTTCCATCCAAGTTTCACAGGGCTTCAGAGTAGATTGGCCCCATTCCTGAGTTTCCCAGGAGCTTACCCCCCCAGTGAGAGAAAGCAGATTTTCTTCTCCAAATTGGCATTTCTCTCCTCACTTACCATAAGCCTCCCGGAGAACCTCTACTAGCAAAAGTAGCTTAGAATATGTTTAGGAATACTTAGCAAAGGACAAAACTTGTCCCTTAAAAATTCTAACACCCTCAAGCAAAAAATGAAAGACACAAATAAATGGAATGATATCCATACCCATGGATTGGAAAGCATAATATTGCTTTACTGGCAATGTACTCCCCACAAAAAATTTACATGATTGTCGCAAGCAGGAAGACAGATTTATTGGAAAACATTGCCTGTAACCTAAATCACATGCAAAAGGGTGAAAAAGGACTACTAACTTAATTGAGGTAAAAAAAAAAGTTAACTCAGAATCGCCAGATAGAACAGTGGGTAGTGTTTTTGCTTTGCATGTGGTCAACCTAGGTTTGATACTCAGTAGAGTCCCCCAATCTCTTCCAGGGATGATGTCTGAAACAGAACTGGGAGTAAGCCATGAGCAAGATACAGTGTGACTCCACCCCCGATTTTTGTAAAAGGACTGAAGACTTAGATATTAAGTGCAAATACATGAACTACATTGAGCTAAAAAGGCATAATATTGTACTAGACTTCAGTAATATCTTCAGTAATTCAACTACATTGGCAAGGGGGGAAAGGCAAAACAAAACAAATGGAGTTTCCTCAAACTAATGGGCTTCTGCTCTGTAAAATAAAATTCTGCTGAAACATGAAGGCATACTACTTAATGGGAGGAAAATAGCACACAGTATGGAACTATAACATTGATAGTTTCTATGTGAATACACAATAGAGCACACAATGTAATTATTTTACGATCCAGAAATTCCATTCTAAGGTACATCTGGAACACTAAAATTTAATTTGAAGGATCAAAAAGTACTCTCCTGGGGCTGGCGAGGTGGCGCTAGATGTAAGGTGTCTGCCTTGCAAGTGCTAGCCAAGGAAGGACAGCGGTTCGATTCCCTGGTGTCCCATATGGTCCTCCCAAGCCATGGGCAATTTCTGAGCGCTTAGCCAGGAGTAACCCCTGAGCATCAAACGGGTTTGCCCCCCCCCCCCAAAAAAAAAGTACATTCCTTTGTTGTAGTCTTATTTAGAATAGTTCAGATCAAACAATCCAGGTGCCCGATGAAAGATGAGTTGATTATGAAGATAAGGTATATGTATAAAATGGAATACTACTCAGCATAAGGTATAAACAGATTTTTTTCACTTGCACCTAAAGATTTGCAACTTTTTCTTTCTATAAGTGACGACATTAAGGCTGGAATCCTCCCATGATAATTATAACATGGGAAGAGGAATGGTGGTGGTACTCCTAGTTTTCACTAGCCTAAAATACTAGAGGTTGCTTGAGAGTTTTTTCTTTTATTTTTATTTTTATTTTATTTTATTTTGCATTTGATCTAAGGCTCAGTTTCTAATAGCAGTATAATCTTTTGCTATGTCTATGTTTTTTTTTTTTGTTTTTGTTTTTAGGCTATGCCTGGTGGTGCTCAGGAGTTTCTCCTGGATCTGCACTCAGGAATCACTCATCACTATTGGTGATGCTCAGGGACTTTATGGGATGCCAGCAATTGAACTTGGGTTGATCACATGTGAAACAAGCTACCTTACTTACAAGGCCCTTTTCACTACCATCTTTAAGGCCACTGATAGTATGAACTTTTATTTCACAGTCTCATTCCTCCAACAGACAGACATTTCTGGCTAAGAAACAATAATTTTTATTATTCGTTATTACTTCATGCCATGAAAGTTGGGGACTAGTTCATCAATTGACCCCCCATTCTCTGATTCTGTGCTGTATTATCCACCTTCCTGAAGTTTTCAATCATACTCCAAGCTGCAGTTGATATATCAGTTATACTAATAAAGGTGTGTGTCCAGGAAACAAATTTATAAGTTGTTGAGTTTCCTTTTATGTGCTCTGCAGAAAAAAAGCAGAAAGTTTTGCTTGCCAGTATCTAGTGTGCTCTATTTCTGTAAGTCTACCCAAATATTTGATCTTCAGTTAATTTAGAGCTGAAATTTTTGAGGTTTCTCATGTGTCTGAGATTTACTATTTGGAATGTTTTCATTATCATGACTCGGTATTTTGTAAAAACCGATAACTGTTGCTTCTAAATCAAGCCAGACATCAGCATGTGAGTGGTAAATTTGAATATACATATATATTTAAACCTAGAAAATTTCTGTATTAATTAACATATAAGATTGGTTTTATATCATGTTTATGTACCTTTGGGGATTCTTTGGAGACTTGTCCAAGAGAATTTGCATGTAATTTCTCACCTAGTTTGTAATTATAAGATTGTTTCCCTAAATACTCAACTTACCTTTATACATGGAAAAAATTTTCCTGTTTCATCAATTCTAGAAGGTGTAATTTTATAAATAACTTTTTATCTGCTATAGATTTTTCATAATTTATTGTAGTCCAATAGACATTATCATTGGTATATATGTTTGTACTAGATATTAGTGGTATATTATACACTAAAATTGTCCCTTTATTTTAGAGTATTTAGTATCTCAGCATGATTTTTAGCATCCGTTTATTAATTTATTTAACCATGTTCAGGATAAAAGAATATTCTAAATTTTTTAATATTTGTATTGTAAATCTAGTTAATGACAGACTAAAAATTAAAAATCTAATAAGTTGATATCTGATAACACTATTTATATAAGTATGCTATAAATATGTAAACCATGTATGTATAAAATTGAATATAATTTTGCATCATTTCATACATGACAGTAATTTTCAATAACTTGGTTCCTTACACTTTTGTGGCTGTGCTGGTACAATAACTTTGTACACCAACAGCATAAAAATTAAACAATTGTAAGCTGTTACTTCAACTAAAATAACTTGCCTTGCATGAAACCAATCCCCATTCAATTCCCAGTACTTCATATGTACCCAAGAGCACTGCCTAGAGGAAATCCTAAGCACAGAATCAGGAGTAAGCCCTGAATACAGCTAGGTATGACAAAAAACTTTCCCTAACTCCAAAAGATGAAGGGGACGATTATATTGCAGAGCATATTTTTAAGCAATAAACATGTAAAATAGTAGGTTATATTTGCTGTATGAAAGACTCTATCTGAATCAAATTATTAAACTCTTATTATTATCAAGTATATACTTAAATAACTTACCTGAAAGTGATGACATAAATATATGATTCTACAATTTAGTATACTACTCTATTATTATTAATTTAATTATTGAATTAAGTGACTTCAATTTTACTTCCCCAAGTAATTCCTATGAGTCTTTTCTATATGTAAATGACAGAAGTGATAAATGCTGAACTTTTAGCATGATTAAACAGATAGTAATTGTTCTCTTTATAGTTGCATTAAATCTTCATGGTAGCGCTCTATGGGGATTAATGCATAATCTTGATTTGTTTTATCCCAAGTCCTTTTATATCATGTTTGAAAGAAAACTTGTATCCCAATCAAGATTAGTAGTGAAGTTTTCTATGAAGAATTCTGCCCAGAAAAATCTATGCCTAGCATCAGAATGCAAGGTTAGTGATAGGCTGTAATATTTCAAGTTATACAGTTGTGCTAGTTATCCATGGGAGATGAATTTATAAGTTCCTTTGATATTTTTCTTATTTTATAACATCTAGCATCACAATAATAATGAGCCACTATCATTTTCACTCTTGAAAGATTTTTATCAATAGTCTTTTCCTGAATATGTTGATTCTTAGATTACTTGACTATATATCAATGACAGTCTCTTCCATTGGTAAAGAGCACAGGTCTAGTGACTGACTGCTTGTCTTAGAACAAGCCCTCTTCTAAAATCACTATAGTTCTCCCTTGTGTTCATGACTCAGCACTCTGGATTATATATTTTCTCAGCAATTAAGTTTCAATTGTCATTGTTTTCAGAGTCTCTTGTTCTACTTTATACACTCTAATCATTGGTATACTTGGTGAAAGTAATTAACTTGTATTCTTATATTTTAATCACAGTTACTTGGGAGCAGGTCTTCTTATAAATTTTTTTCAATGAAGAGTGGAAAATGCAGTTAGAATAGAGAAGGATCTACTCTAACAATGATGGTTGAAACTGATCAGTCCGGACAAGAACTGGGTGCTAAAAGAGGATAAAGTGACATGCCTGGCACTCCTTCATTAAAGATAGTGCAAACCACAGAAAAGAAAAAGAAAAGAGAGAGAAGTAAGTGGAGGAGGGTGGGTGGGAGGGAAAATGGAGACCTTGGTGATGGGAGATAGGACTCCCTATTTGTACTGCAAGTCAAAGTGCTTAAAAGGAGGGGGAAGGGAAGCTCCAGAAAGAGATATAGAAATAGAGAGACAGAAAACTATGCCCCGGAGACAGGAAGGCATCGGGGAGGGTGAGAGAAAAACTTGGGACATTCGTGGCAGGAAAGTGAACTGGTGAAGGCATACATTGTATGACATTTTGTGTGATTCAATCTTGAACAACTTTATCTATTTAGAAAACTATAATGAGCAACCCTGTAACCATGGTGATTAAATAATAAATAAATAAATAAATAAACCTTCATAGTTTTTCTGAGCCAAAATATAGAATAAGAGTTGATTCTGTATAAATTTTGAAATAATTTGGGGTTATTGTGCATTCAGAAATCTTTGATGCATAAATCTATTGTGCTTTGCCAGAAACTTTGTGACTGGCACATTTAGATCATGACACACATTTTAAAAAGCTTTAAAGAATCAAGATTCTCCAAGCTGTATTATTAGGCCCTTAGCTCCTTTGAATGACTTTAAGTCATGGAAAGCTTGTAAATCTTCTTCCATATTTTTTCTCATGCTGCAGTGAGGAAGCCAGTGTAAGAATTATTTCCTGAGGTAGATCAGACACCTCTTTCCTTTGTTTTTATTAGTTTTTCTTGCATTAGATAGTTTGATAGGGAACAGTTACTGTTAAAAATATAACCCAAATATTTCACATAATATCTTAATACAAAAGTATATTTAAGCCTGAAAAAATGTTAATCTTACCAGGAGTTTTTACTAAATTTAACAATTCCAATATCTGATTACACTGCTACACCAACAATACTAGTTTTCTACATTATATCTTGAAATCTTTTTTACATCATGAAAGTATATATATCTTTCACATTTATATATATATATACACACACACCGTATTTTCCAGCTTATTTTCTGACGACCTCCTAATTTTGCAGTTAAAACATAGGTTTAGGCCTGTATTTGCTGTATCAGACAGAACGTTCCTGTGCTGCAATTGTATGTACCACAGTGAGCCAATCACAACAAGCAAAGGTTCAAAGGTTATACTGTAATAGACTTCCTCTCCAACTCTGGCCAATCTGAGCAGACTTTTTACAGTATAGATTCGGGTCCAGAACATTGTCTGATTTGCATGCATCAAAAGCCTGCTTGGATTGGCTGAGTCAGAGAGGCGGTCCGAGCAGCCTGGCAGTGATTGGTGCAGGATCGAGTTAGAAAATTCATTTTGTGGCAATATTCAGACAATTTTCGTTTAGCGGCACATTGAAACATTTTTCGGGATATACTCGGTGTATAAGACGACCCCCGATTTTCGGTTGACTTTTTTTTTTTCAAAAGTCATCTTATACCCTGGAAAATACTGTATATGCAAGTATACTTACCCCTATGAAATAATTAACACCTCAGTTAACTTGCAAGAATAAAGTACAAAGTCAATTTTTCTGTGAATAATTTTATACATATACCTTATCTGATAAATAATAACCCTTTTATAGACATGTTTTATTATGTGGTGAGTCAAAAAAAGCAAATTAAGGCCAGAGTGATAGTTTAACTGGTAGGGAGATTGCCTTGCATGCAGCCAACACAAGTTTGATCACTGATATCCCATATTGTCTCCCTAGTTTATTAGGTGTAATTCTTGAACACAGAGACACAACTAAGCCTTTTGCACCATGCCAAGAGTAACCTCCAAGCACTACTTTGTTGAGACCACAATGTGTTTTAAATACTAAGAATAAAATTTAATTAATTAACAAACGGTTAATCAGAACAATCCATGATTAATACAACAGTTCTTAAAATATGACTTAAAATCAGACATGATTGCACTCATAAGAGAGAAAAATTAAGCATCTATTTATTTTTTATTTATACATCTTATTCGACATGGATAAATTGGTAGTGAGGTGCTGTGAGTAAAAGAAAAATGACAAGAAAGACACAGACCTCCATATTTTGATTTCAAAACTTTTTGTCTTAGGAGACTAACATAGCTTGACCATATGAGAAAAATTTAAAGTGAGATTTCTTCTTTGGTTTATATGGAATGTATTTTCTGTTTCTTTATATTCCCCTGAAAAAAAGAGGCAAATATATTTCAGTAGAATAGACAACTGAAATGCTCTATTTCCTTGACCTTTAAAATATTTTCAACTGAACAGCTGGCCATTCTGCCCCTTTCCCAGAAGCTGCATAGACTGTAAACAGGAGGCAGAGTAGAATTGCAGCCAATCTAATTATGGAATATTGAAAAGGTCAAAGCACTGCCCTGGGCTACAAAATACAAAGATATTCATTTAAAAGAATTCCAAATGTCCTAGCTATTAAATGGAAGAACAACACCTTACATTTCTTATAGAATTAGTACTTAGAAACTGTATTTCGTAGATAAATGTCTGACCTAACCACAGTGCCACCATGTTATTAAAATTGTCCACAAAACTAGCGATAACAAAAGTAATGTCAGTATCTTCTCACTTTTAGGATAATGTCTCATGTATAACATACTATGGTAGATTTTTTTAAAATCACGGATGCATTATTCTTATCAGCATTCTAAAATTAAGGCCTATTCTAGGATTTTGTTCTTGTGCAATTGCAGAAATTGATAAAATTTTAGTGAAATACAGATGCCTCTTTAAAGTTGCTATTATTAGCTGTTCAAATTATTGGGCATACATGTTGGATGTAAAAGAGGAAAGACTATGAACAAACGAGAATCCATGGGAACATGGACAAACAAACAAAAAACTATATCCCAAGCTTTTCTCTCATCACTGCTCTTTTGAATAACAATGGGAATTAAAGTGATAAAATTAAATGCATCCTTGCATTAAGACTTGGAAGAGTTGAGAGTAGAGATTCAGATGTCATTATAGGCTCTGGTATCAACTGAAACCCTTTTCCAACTAGGTGAAGACCCAGCAGATCAGAAGCAGGTAAAAAAGCTTCAACATCAGAAACCATCCCCCAAATCCTTAGCATAAATAAATCCTATTTTATTATCTAATTTTCTGCAATTTATTATTGACATTAATCCAAACTCAAGGTTAGTGAGTTTAGCACAATACTAACTACCACATTACATAATAATCTTCTAATAGCATTGAGAGAGGTAAGTAATATATATATACTGTATATGTTAGAGTATATATGTAAAAAACATATGTAAATATATGTATAAATAAATAAAATAAATAAAATATATGTATAAATAAAAATATAAATATAATACTTATGTAAAGCATATCATATATATATATGTTACATAATACAAATAATTTGGGATCTGTATGGATGAGCGTAGAATTTTTCTAGATTTTGTCTTCTTTGTTTCTAGGCCATGCCCTGTGGCAATCTGTGGTTACTCCTCTATATGTGCTCAGAAATCACTTATGGCAGGCTCGGGAGATCATTGGATAACCAAGATCAAATCCAGGTTGGCTGTGAGACAATTTCGGCTGCAAGACAAATATCCTATCCATTCTGCTATCTGCTATCGCTCTAGCCCCAATGCTGTCTTTGCATGTGCCTAATATCAGCAGCTATATTCATTTCATTTTGAAGGTGCTTGAAAAATTACCATAATAAAGTTTTGTATCTTAATTATGCAAAAATATATTTCTTAAAGCTGAATATAACTGAAAGACTATTGCAAAGTCATGTTTAGTTTACCCATCATGAGTTTTGATGAAGAAAAAGCACTTAACAGGAAAAAAGACTTAGTTGAAGCAGATGTCTTGATGGGGAAAATATGAACTATCTGATGGGAAATCCCCAGTGAACAATCATCTTTTTATTCAGTTCCATTTTTCAAAAGATTTTTTTATTTGACTTGAATGCCCTTTATATGTCATTTTACTTTTATTAAAGTTTTAAACAAATTGAATGCATACCAAATATAACTAAGACTATTTGTTAAGGAATGGCTCAGTTGTCTTCATTTCTGTCTTAGTTTAATCTAAGTTATTATTTCACATGAGTTTATCATACTAACAGGTATATTACAAAAGCCCACATGGATGTTATCCATTATCTAATAAATTTATAGCAATATTTTATTCTTGTCATGTGGCATAGAATGAGCTATAAATGTTTGATGTTTTGTGTCATATGATTAGAAACTTACAACAATATTCATAAGAATATTTTATAGCCCACAGCATTCCAGTGTAATCATTCCAGAATAATTAATAAGAACTATATTTGACTTTTTTAAAATGACTTGGAGAATGTAGATTACAGTTCCTTTGATTCAAAACCTACAGGTATTCTCTAACAACTATTGGTGTAATTTCACTATGACCTCTAGAAAACTCCAAATGAACATTCCTTGTTGCTTTCATTTTTAACTTCAAGCTCTAATATCACTTAGAGATTAATTTCAGATCGAGAAATCATTTTACCCAGCTAATAAGAGAGTGACATGCATGAATTTTATGTTTAGGTTCTCATATCAAGGTAAGGCTATCTAAACTTTTTGTCAATACCATATTGCTTTGTACACATTAAATTTGATCACTTTATTCTTATATAAGATCTGGAACTGATTATGATTTAAACACATTGGCATATATTTCTTAAAAGGTATATGTGGTTCTAACCATATTATCTAAAAGTCAGCTAATATAACTCATCAAAGATATGGGTTATTTTAGAATATATGTGCCTATAAATATATGTCATATTAATATCTCATTTCTCTTGATTTCTTCTACATTCTAATTTATAGTGTTTTTTGTTTTGGGGTTTGTTTGTTTTGATTGTTGGGCCACACAGTGGTGCTCAAGGGTTACTCCTGGCTCTGTACTCAAATATCACTCCTGGATTGAGGACCTTATCGGATGCCAGGGATCGAACCCACATCCTTCCTGGGTCAGCTGCGTGTAAGACAAACTCCCTACAGCTGTGCTAATACTCTGGCCCCTGATTTATAGTTTCGATTAATATTATTTTCTTGTGTACCATTTTCATATGTGTTATTAACTTACCTAATAATATTGACAATTATCAACTTTTAAAATTGTATATGAAAAATTAGATTTGTTTACCATCATATATAGAAAATTAAATTAAATTAAATTCAGCCAAGAATCTTGTTTGATTTATCAATAAAACAATTTCTACAAATGATTGAACTTATTCAAGATTTTATTTCCTACATGTATGTATTTTTACAGTTTTAAAAACAACAGCAAAAGGTTTAGCAAATAAAAAGAGGAATCTAAATGTCTTACTGTAAAATAACTAGATACATAAAAAGAAAATGATGGATTACATTAAATAGCAAAATGTTCTATAAGATATACAGAAAAAATACCACAATGACAAAAATATGTCTTCTTTATTATTATTATTTATTTTAAATGTAAGTATATTTTTAATGTAAGTATATTAACTACCCCTTTCAAAAGACAGGCAGAAAATATTGTCAAAACTAATAAAATATTTAAATAATTATTTAATTGATTTTCATCTGCAAAAGAGTAATTTTGAATTTAAAGGCACAAGGAGGTTTCAAATGAAAGGTTAGGAAAATATATTCCATATAAATAATAACTCTTGTATATGGTGAACCAGGGTTTGGTTTCTGGCTACCCAAATGGTCTTCCAGAACCCTCCAAGAATAATTCCTGATTGCAGATCCAGGAGTAACCCCTCTGCATCACAGGATATGGCCTATACAGCAATCAAAACTAATACAAAATGCAACAATTGTGAGCATATATACAACAAATATTACTCTAAAATATAACACATAAATTGACAAAATTGGAAAGAGAAAAATCTACTTCTTCAATAATAATAGTAGATGCTAATAATCTACTTCAATAATACATAAAATGTATGCACAGATAATAAGTACGGAAATAGAATATTTAGAATAATTGCACATAATTGGACATGAGACCCATACAAAATACTTCACACAGCATGAGAATATATATTTTCTTTATATACTTCTTTGAGATAGAACAAATATTAGACCACAAAACAAGGCTTAAGAAGTTCAGAATTATACAGAATGGGAGAATACACTTCAGATCAGGGCCTAATACCAAAGATATACAAGGTACTGACAGAACTTAACAAGAAAAAAAAATCTAATCCCATCAAAAAATGGGAAAAGAAAATTTCTCAAAGAATAAATAAAAATGGCCAAAAGATACATGAAAAAAATGCTGCACATTACTAATCATCAGGGAGATGCAAATCAAAACAACAATGAGGTAACATCTCATGTCACAGAGACTGGCACACATCAAAAAGAACAAGAACAATCATTACTGGGGGGGGATGTAGGAGAAAGGAACTCTCATTCCCTTTTGGTGGGAATGCCATCTAGTCCACCCTTTATGGAAAACAATATGGTGATTCCTAAAAAAACTGGACATTGAGCTCCCACATGGTTCAAGCTATACCACTCCTAGGGATATACCTTAGAAACACAAAAATGCAATACAAAAATCCCTTCCTCACACCTATATTTATTGTGGTGCTATTTACAAAAGTCAGAATCTGGAAACAACCACGATGCCCTTCAACAGAAGAGTAGCTAAAGAAATTGTGGTACATATACACAATGGAATGTTATGCAGCAGTCAGGAGAGATGAAGTCATGAAATTTTCCTATACATTGATGGACATGGAAATTATCATTCTGAGTGAAATAAGTCAGAGGAAGAGAAATAGACACAGAAGAGTCTCACTCATCTATGGGTTTTAGGAAAAGAAATAAATATTCTAATAATAATTCCCAGAGACAATAGAGATGAGGGCCAGAAGGACCAGCCACGATAAGAAGCTCACCACAACGAGTTATGAGTGCAGTTAGAGAAATAACTACAATAACAGCTACCATGACAATGTTAATGAGTGAGAGAAGTAGAATGCCTGTCTCAAATACAGAAAAGGGGGGTAGGGGAGGAGGAAGATGGGGCATTGGTGGTGGGAATGCTGCACAGGTGAAGGGGGTATTCTGCTTTTGACTGAAATCCAATTACAATCATGTTTGTAATCATGTGATTAAATAAAGAGTATATAACAACAATGTCAAAATATTTTGAGGTCTGCACTTGTGGCTAAGAAAACATTTTTGAAATTATAAAGTACAGAATTACACATGTTTATAATATGTTTATATGTTTATAATATGTTTATAATATACTATATGTCATGGTTCTTAGGAAAAAAAGATATTGTAAAAAAATTAAAAGTTCAGAATCATCAAAATCATACAATGTATTTTCCTAATTACAAAGAAATGGAACCAGAACTTAATAACAACAGGAAAAATAAAAATTAATAAATATGCAAACTAACTTAAAAGCCTGTGGATTAAAGAAAAATCACAAGAACCTTATTGGACATATTACAAGACAAAAGCAAAATTACAGCATTCTAATGACAATGCAATATAGTATAAGTAGTTTGGAGTATTGTAATTGTGGCTGTAAATGTCTATGTAATCATAAAAAATTTTGGAGCTAGATCAGGTTGTAGAACACATACTTAACAAATATGTTCTGTGAATTTCCTCCCCATATTACATGCACCCTATTGCTTCAGTACTTCCAGGTGTGAGCCTTATTAGAAAGACTTTCCATTTGGAAAAACTCATGTTCTCTATTGAATATGTATCTCTTTCTTTCTTTCCCTCACATCTCTCTAAGTAAATTTCTTCAAATAACAGAACTATATTAAAGAATGAAAAAAGAAAAAAAGAAAAAGAAAGAAAGAAAAAAGAAAGAAAGAAAGAAAGAAAGAAAGAAAGAAAGAAAGAAAGAAAGAAAGAAAGAAAGAAAGAAAGAAAGAAAGAAAGAAAGGAAGGAAGGAAGGAAGGAAGGAAGGAAGGAAGGAAGGAAGGAAGGAAGGAAGGAAGGAAGGAAGAAAGAAAGAAAGAAAGAAAGAAAGAAAGAAAGAAAGAAAGAAAGAAAGAAAGAAAGAAAGAAAGAAAGAAAGAAAGAAAGAAAGAAAGAAGAAAGAAAGTAAAGGAAAAAGAAAGAAGAAATGAGAAAGAAAGAAGAAAGGAAGAAAGGAAGAAAATGAGAAAGAAAAGAAAGATAAAAAGGAGGAGGAAGAAGAAAATGAAGAAAAGGAGAGAAGGAAGATCTCAAATAAATAATCTAAATTACTATCTGAAACGAAATTGAAAAAAGCAAGAACATACATTTTTGTAGTTTGGTCTCAATCATAAAAAAAAAAACACCTCCCTTCACCAGTGCAAATTTCCCAGTACCATCGCCCCCATCTCCCTCCTCCTCCACCCCCTCCCTGCCTGTACAGGTATTTGAGACAGGCATTCTACTTCTCTCACTCATTAACATTGTCATGCTAGTTGTTAGTGTATTTATTTCCCTAATTGGACTAACCACTCTTTGAGATGTGCTTCATATTGTGAGCCAGTCCTTCAGGCCCTCATCTCCATTGACTGTGGATATTATTACAATAATGTCTTTTATTTTTCCTAAAACACATAGATGAGTGAGACTCTTTGGTGTCTATCTCTCTCCCTCTGACTTATTTCACTTAGCATGATATTTTCCATGTTCATTCATGTATAGAAAATTTTATGGTTTCATCTCTCCTGATAGCTGCATAATATTCCATTGTGTATATGCACCACAGTTTCTTTAGTCAGTCATCTGTTGAAGGGCATCTTGGTTGTTTCCAGAGTCTGGCTATTGTAAATAGTGTGGTGATGAATATAGGTGGGAGGAAGGGATTTTTGTATTGAGTTTTTGTGTTTTTAGGGTATATTCCTGGGAGTGGTCTTACATACTTTATTATTATTTACTATTAATAATTATGTTGAAGTATTTATGATCCTCCATATGAATTGAGTATTTCCTGTGACATATATAAATTCCAGATGCTGTTTTTACTCATAATAGGCCAGCTTAGTCCAAAATATTTGTGCTCCAAATTTCACTTATTATGTCTTCAAATTCAAAATCCACCTTCAAAATTCAAATCCAACTTCTGCTCTGAGAGAAATTCAGAGATCTGTTTTCTATTCTGTATATTTTAGAAACACTGCTTTCACTATTACAATAAGGAGTGTTCAATAACAAAAAGAAAAGAAAAAAAGAAAAAAAGAAAGAACAATTTAAACACAAGGATATAATTCAGAATAATAATTATTTGAGTAAAGATAAAAATCTAGTATAGAAAGAAATGCGAAATGTCAATGAAATTAAAAATTGAAACTAAATGAAACCAAACACTAAAATTCTTCAAAGATATCAGTAATACTGACTAACGTAAGGTTAAGGTAACTACGCATGAAAAGTCGTGAAAACAGACAGGTTATGGAACTCCAAAACAAAATCAGGGGGCCCGGAAAGATAGCACAGCGGTGTTTGCCTTGCAAGCAGCCGATCCAGGACCAAAGGTGGTTGGTTCGAATCCCGGTGTCCCATATGGTCCCCCTGTGCCTGCCAGGAGCTATTTCTGAGCAGACAGCCAGGAGTAACCTCTGAGCACTGCCGGGTGTGACCCAAAAACCAAAAAAAAAGAAAAAAAATCAGAAATATTATGACCCACTTTAAAAACAAAGCATTATAGTGGAATGATGTCAATACTTAAATTCTAACAAATTGATAAATGTACATTAAGTGCATAAATTCCTATAAATACACAACCATAAAGATTGATCATAAATAAACAGAAATCTGACAAAGGAAGAGGAGGGTGACAAAGTGGAAGAGGAGGGTGATAAAAATATATATTGGCATTTTGGTAGAGAACATAGTGGCATCACCGTGTCCCTAAAACATAAAAACTTACATTTTTGTAAACTTCTCTCGCCATAATAAAATAATAACTGAAAAACAAAACCAGAAAATCTGGGCCTGACTATGGCTTAATTGATAGAGCATATGGTTAGCATATGAGCTTAATTCCAAGTACTTCATGCCTCCAACAAGCACTGCTGGTAATGTCTTGGGTGACTTCTAGCACCATCTGCACTGGCTGGGTTCAAGAACCACCAAGTGCAAACCCTACTTAAAAAAAGAAGATAAGGGGCTGGAGAGATAGCAGAGCAGTACTATGTTTGCCTTGCATGTGGCCAACCTGGGACGGGTTCAGGTTTGGTCCTTGGCTGAGCCTGCCAAGAGTTATTTCTGAGCACAGAGCCAGGAATAACCACTGAGTGCCACTAGGTGTGGGCCAAACAAAACAAAACAAAGATAAGAAAATAAAAAGGAAACTAAAGGAAAGGAAATAAAAAGAAGAAAAGAAGAAAGAAAAGAGAAGAAAAAATAGAAAAGAACAGATCCAGAGAAACAATATAGCACATAATAGTATACCTTGCACATGGCTGATCTGGGTTCAATCCCCATCAACCCATATGGTCTCCTGATAACTATCAGGGGTTAATCTGAACTCAGAACCAGGAGTACTGCTTCTGAACTGAGAGCCTGAGCACTGTTAAGTGTGGCCCAAATTTCAATAAAAGGAAAAATAATGAAATTGAAATAAGTCTGTCATTCAAAGAAATATGATAAATAGGGCTGAAACATACAGCTCATAGACCATAATAAAAATCATCACATAAAGATCAACTTGAGAAAAACCATTGTCTCTTTTTGAAAGAAATTCTCAAGAATAATTGTCAATTTAGAACTATAGAAGAACATTTCTAAAGCTGGGGTTATATGACTCCTTGTTGGGGGGTCCCAAAATATTCCACGAGAACCACATATAAAAGTTGCAAAAATAGGGGTAGGATGGGGCCAGAGCATCAAACTAAAAGCAACAGTTAGGAGAAGAGGGCCAGCAAAAGGTAATACGTTTGTAAGTACATCTTGATTAGGAAAAGGTCGAGAAACATTGCTATAGGACATGGATCTATGGTGATTTCCCAATATGAAGTGTGTATTATACACTAGCAGTCCAGGGGGCTAAGTCTGGAGGTATGGGATGTATGCTGGGAACTATGATAGAGGGAGGTCAACACTGATGGTGGGAAAGGCCCTAATTCACTGCCACTATGTACCTTAAATACAACTGTGAAAGACTTGTAATTTACATTGGTCTCAATAAAAATTTAAAAACAAAAAATAAAAGGCTCTCAGTGTATTTCTGAGATCTCTTAAGAACTCAACATTTGCTATATAATCAAAAGACACATTAATTTATTTTGAGGTTAGCCATTTTAAATACTAACTCTGCACTTTCTTTTGAAGTTGAATAAAGCTTGGATAGAACTGACAATATATTAAAATTTATAAAGGGAGTAGGCAAATATCATATGGCCTCACTCATCGGTGGTATGTAGAGAAAGAATACAAGGAGAGAGACAGCAACAAAGGCTCACCAATACATAGCCCTGAATTTCAAAGCAGAGATTACCAGGCAGGAAAGAAAAAAGATGGGAAGAAATGAAGAGATGGACTAGAAGTAATATAAGGATGTCAGTGGAGTAAATTTGGCACCCAGCTGGCAGTGAAATACAGTAACTGTACATCAAGATCATAAGCATTGTAGAATCAAATAATTAAAGATGGTGCTTGATGGCGATGGATGGCGATGGATTTCTGTTTGCCATCCCAGGCCACGTGGCTCCACAACCCCATCCAGCCCACGGGTCCCAGGCCCAGGTGAAAGGCAAAAATCAGACTCATCCAGAGACAGGCATCAGGAACCATCAGCTTTATTCATGCCCTATCCACCACATGTGTGTGGCCTACTCATAACATTTCAAGCACAGCAATACTTTGCTAGCCCTGCGTCTTATCTCCTGTTAGCCATCTTCCCTTTGGGCTCCATGCTGGTCAAAGACCAAAACACAGAGGCCCAAAAGCCAGAGCGCCCAGCAGCGCAGAAAGGGCCCGAAACCCCTCTGTCCAAGGCTTATCTAACTTTTCCAAGACCCCTCCCAGGAATGGGCCGGGTCTTGCAGGTAAGGTAACACCTAATATTCAGTTCCCAAGACCCCTCCCAGAAATGGGTGGGTCTTAGGTAACTACACCCAAATCCAGGGTCTCAGCTAGGTACACCAACAAACATTAATATTATTTTAATCGGGCCCGGAGAGATAGCACAGCGGCCTTTGCCTTGCAAGCAGCCAATCCAGGACCAAAGGTGGTTGGTTTGAATCCCGGTGTCCCATATGGTCCCTCGAGGTGTTTCTGAGCAGACAGCCAGGAGTAACCCCTGAGCATCGCTGGGTGTGGCCCAAAAACCAAATATATATAAATATATATATATAATTTTAATCATGTTCTTAAATCCAGCAATGAAAATCTCACCTTAAATAGACTTTTTCCAATAAGAATAATGATAATTTTACCTACAGAAACATCTTTAATAGTTTCTCTCCTCATTAATGAGCATATGAATCAAGAATTACTAGATAGTAAAGAAAGTATATTTCTTTATTAAGATTCACACAGGCTTCTTAAACAATAGATAATATTACTGATTCTTCTCTTAAACTCACAAAAATCAGTGAGAATATAAATTGGGGTGAAAATAATAGATGTTGATCTTTTATGTGATGTTTTTTGTCTGAATAAATACATTAGCCAAACAATTTCTGCTAATTCTTAAGGTTACCCCCTCTTTTGGAGATTATCCTTTTTGTACTCAGTATTCCTAGTTCCCTTATCAACTTTTAATTTATCATATGAATTATATTTTCATTTATTGGGGTCAACCCATATTGAAAGCATTATTGTAGCCCACAGTACACAGGCAATCAGGTTAATTATTAATCAAATGCCATAATGCATATGTTCTATTTTCCTTTAGCAATCTTCATGAACCAATGATTTCTTTGCAGAAAGATAAAAATCTGTGTTTGTTATCTTTCCAATGTGCCTTGATGATATATGTGGTTCATATTACTTTGTTGGCACTTGGTATTATTAATTGCTCTCATCAATTGGATTTCTTATTTCCTCAAATATCACATAATCTCCTTAAATAAATGGATAAACTATCTGTGGATATCTATTGAAAGTACATTTGGGGAGGTATTTCATTTTGAAACTGACATTGTATCCTATAAATATAGCCATTATCTGAGAAGGCAAGGATGAAAAGTTATATTGTCTGTCACAATTTATTTGTATTCACTTGGGCTGTGATCATCCATCACAAAGATATGTTTATTGAGCTCCAACTACACACAATAAAGGCATATTAGAGCTGACAATGGCTACAAAACATGGAGAAAGCATAATCTTGTTTCTCCTGGTTCTTTCTAATCTTGTGCTTCAGAATCTGTGAATATCCCAAATGTAGTGGTAGTGGAAGAAGCACACATAAAAAGATTGGCATTGTTTAAGCAACTGAGTCACATTTTTTCCACTTCATTAATAGAAAAATATTAGTGAATTGTTCTGAAAAATCAATTATATGATTGGTCAGTTAAATGCACAGAAACATAGATAAAAGGAACATCAGTATTACTATTAGAGAATGCATAGTGAGAAGAAATGAAAAGACATAAGTTCCTTGATGAATTGCTGATTTTTGTTTACTGTTAAAGAAAAAAGTACCATTACATACCTTGTATACTATTCAATATTGCAAGACCAATGGTAAAAAAAAAAAACTGGTTAAATTATTCTGTGTATTTGTATCTGAGAGCATCTTATAAAATTGCTGAACTTCACTTTTACCTTTTTTAATCTCCACTGCAAATAGATGTGTATACACCATGAACTGAAATAGAAGTTTCCCCAGAAATGTAATGTTTGGTGGCATGAAGCATGTGACAATTCAACAGTTATGTTCAATAGTTGGTTAAATAAAAATAATAAAGTTCATACATATGTTTGATAAGGATTTTTTGAGAACCTAATAAGTTTCAGTTATTGTTCTAAAGCAGTAAATGCAGAAATAAATAAAAACATGCTCAATGATATTCAAATTCTACAAAGAGGCACACAAATTTTGCATATATGTAAATTATATGGGCTTCGTTTTGTTCATGCTATCATAAACATTAAATCAGATAAGGGATAGTTAGTGTTGTTGTGAATGTACATTTCCAAATAGAAGATCTCTTTGAATACACTTTTTATTGGATCAAGTAAATACATTAAGAAGATGATGGAGAAAAAGGTGCATATAACTGGGAAAATTTTGTTCTAATGTAGAAGTAATAAAACATGCAAATGTCCTTTAATAGAAAAAAAATTTGGACTGAAAAGATCAGAACAACTGGAAAAAGACAACAAAGGAGAACATAAAGGAGGAGGTAAAGGATACAGAAAACGATATTTAGTGACTTACATTGGTTATTTCATTGCTTGTGCATTTGTTCCCAGCAAACAAGGAGACCCATTGAAATGTTATGTTGAATAGGGTCAGTCTGGAGTTAATGTTGTAGACACAGCAAAAGAGATGATAATGGAAAAACCATCTAGTGTACTGTAATTACCCAGTTCTGAATAGGTAATTTAGGTAGGAATGACAATGGCATGTGGTGACAATGGTCACTGTGGAGGTATTTTGGAAAGTAAAGTAGACCAGAATTAACTGATAGACTGATTTGTGAGTGAAAGAGGGACATTGAAAACAGTCCCTGGTTTTCTTTCCCTAACTAATCAGAGATAGGTAGAATCAATGACTGGAAACATTATTACAAGGAAAGCTATTAGTTTTTTTAATGGAGATGATATTCAATTTTGATAGTTTAATTTTAGACATATATTCAATATACAATCAGAGTTCATGAACCTCTGTTGAGATGAACTTGGAATGAATTTAGGACTGCTCAGTATAGAGACATTGTTTGAAGCGAGGGTCAGGATATTTCTGTTGTTTGTTTGCTTTGTGGGGGCAAACTGCTGGTGCTCAGGGGTTATTCCTGGCTCAGCACTCAGAAATTGCACCTGACAGGCTTGGGGACCATATGGGATGCCGGGGATCGAACCCATTTTGTCCACATGCAAGGCAAACACACTACCCTCTGTGCTGTTGATCCAGACCCTAAATGATATTTCTACCAGAGTGACTGTACACAGAAAATGAACCCTGAGTCATGAACCTTCATGAAGGTAAGAAATATGAGAATGATGGAAAGGAGAAAATAATTTTGAGAATGATGATATCATGGGATAAAAGACACTTTAAAACTTTTGGGATGAAACCCAGTGAATGTCCTTTGTGACTATGTCAAATAAAATGTATATTCTACATCATGTATGCCATTTATGAGAAATTTATGAAGCATAAATCCATGCTAACAATTATAGAAATAACCTTTATTGAGCACTTTCTATGTAACTGACAGTATATTAAATGCATTTCATGTATAATATATGTGCATCCAATCATTACAATTTCATTTGAATGGAGCAGAAAGTATTCTATTTCAATGATATTTAAATTTATCTGCACAGAAAGCAATATTGACATCTCTCAATCTATATTCTAAATCAGTTACAATGGTACTTCAAATGCAATTAAAATATTTTAGGAACAAACATCACATTGTCTTGAGTATGAGGAAATTGAGCTTATAATTTAAGTATACATATAATTAAAATCTTAATATAATGGCTAGTTTAAATCACAAAGTTTAATTTAAAGATTATATTATTTTTAAATAACCATAGAATTAAGGGGGCAATGAAAGGGGCTATGGGATGCATGCTGGGAACAGGGGTGGAGGGAGGACAACACTGGTGGTGGGAATGCCCCTGATTCAATGTCACTATGTACCTAAAATATTACTATGAAAGATTTGTAACTCACTTTGGTCAAAACAAAAATAATTTAAAAATAAATTAAGAAGTTCAAGCCAACGAGCTAGTAGGGGGTTAAAGTATTTGCATACACCCTAGTTCAATCCCTGACACTGCATATGGTTCCCTAAGTACATTGACAGGAGTCACCCTTGACCACAGAAGCAGAACACACTGAGCACAATAGAGTATAAACCAAAATCAAAAGAACTGAGTTAATTAAAATAATAAGATAGTGGTTCAGTACACAGATACTTAACAAAAGAAATTAATTACTTCTATTTGCATATAGTATCAGTACAAATATCACAGCTAAAATGAAAACCAATTCAGAACTTTTAAACTGCAAACTCAAATGCCTTTTAACAATTTAAACCTTTTTAATGATTAGCACCTTTTGATAAGTTATAAAAAGTACATTTCTCTTCAATTATTTCCTCAATTCAAATGCATTGTTGAAAATATTCTTATTAAAATAAATAGACATGTACATATGATCATGAGTTATATTCTAGGCTCACTTAATTTTTCATATTCAGATATCCATTTAGCTCAAAAAGAATGAATAAATAAATTTAAAAATAAAATTAAATGATAGCAGTTCAGTACATAGCTACTTGAAAACAACAACAAAAGAAATTAATTGCTTCTATTTGTAAATAGCTTTAGTATAAGTGTGACAGCTAAAATGAAAACTAATTCAGGTTTACTTACATAAATATCTAACAGGACATAAAAATGTTGTTTAGAAAACTGGACCATTTTCTGTGGGTCCTCGGTCCTGTATTTTTGTCCCTGCTCATTAAATACTGAAGAATAATCAACATATAAAATGCTTTATTCGAATATCCAAAAATTATCTCTAGGGGTTAGTAGCAGTTTTTGTTTATTTTTGAAAATTATTAGTTTGAAATATGCTTTCACTCTTTGTACTTTCTCTCCCCTGCAAATGAGTCACTTAGAATATGACAACTAAAAATATATTAACAATCAGATAAGCAAAGTGTTATAATAAAAATACATTGATGTGGCAATAATATTAATTCTAAATGACATTTAAAACAAAGATTCCATCCTAATATAGAGATAACACCATTCTGCCCACTTGGAAGCACCAAAAAGTAGTCTTTGTAAGGTAAACATTCCACAAAATTATTTCTTTGTAAATTATCCAGGACCAAATAAATCATCAATATGAAGAAAGTTACTTGTATTTTTTATCCTTGAGCTTTAGTACCATCTGTTTTTCTTGTTGTTTTTTTTTTACTTATTTAGTGAACTTTGATTTACAAAGTTATTGATAGCTGAGTTTTTAGGCATATGATATTTCAACATAAATCCTAATACTAGTGTCAACTCCCATCACCAATATTTCCAAAGTCCATCATCCTTCACCCAACCCCAACCCCTGTTCCCATCCCTTGCCTTTCATCTTGACAATTACATTATAGATTTCAGGTATTTCAACTTCGATCTTTTGTCTTCAGTGTTCTTGAGTCTATTTCACATGACTAATATAGTGACTTTTAAAAAATAATAAATCATTAATTTTCTAAGCCTAAATGTTAAAAATAAGTACCTGAATTGATTGGCATTAACAATATTTTGTTTGGTTTATATATTTGAACTAAGAAAATTAGGGAAAGAAATAAAAATCAGAGGGGCACATGTATAAAAAATGAGAAACAATCAGTGTTGGTAGAAGCATCATTTGGTCCTGTCTTTATGAAAAAACAGATGGAGGCTTCCCAAACATGAGCCTGCTTTTCGAAAAGATATATAAGCTTTTCATTGGCCCAGAATAAATGGAGCTCTTTCCCATTTGCTTTAACCTGTCTTGTGTTTTCTTTTGCTCCTTCACTCTTCCCAGGAACCTCGAAGTCATATTTCCTGCAGGTTGGGACAGACATGGGGTAAATTCCAGAAAATCCATATGGTCCCCTGAGACCACTAGAAGTGAAGAACTAGGAATAACACCTGAGTACAGCTGTGTGTGTCCCCACCCCTCTCCCAAATGCTGGGTGGAATAGACTACATTAAAGATGACAAAGTCTTGACTCCAGAGCACTGATCTGAAGTTATCAAGCAGTGAAGAAAAGAAGAGGTAGACTACAAGTAACGTAAGGACAGTGGCTAGGGTCTTGGGAGCTTTGATGTGTTGAAGATATAGTAAGTTTGTATATCAAATACGTAAATTTTAACACTATTGTAACTATGTTACCTAACCTACAAAAAATCTTTTGTAAAATCTCCAAACTTATGGAGATGATCCATTATAGTTAAAAATAACAAACATTGATTTGAAATGCTATATCAAATTAGTATAGTAAGGTTGCTCATAAATTTTTAAATTAATCACTGTAGACTGTTACTCAAAATGCTCATATAAAAGTGAATAAGCAATTATTCATACCTTGGTTCCTTTTGTCTTTTCCCTCCTCTTTTTATTTGGAGGGATTGGGTCACACCCAGTGGAGCTCAGGGGTTATTCATGGCTTTCTGCTTAGAAATCGCTCCTGGCAGGCTGGAAGACCATTTGGGGTGCTGGGGATTGAACTCGGGTCTGCCCCAGGTTGGCAGTGTGCAAAGCAAATGTCTTACCTTTGTGCTGTCGCTTTGGCCTTTCCTCCCTCCCCTCTTAAAAGGCTGCATGAAGGGGCCAGAGAGACAGTATGGAGGTAGGGTATTTGCCTTGAATGCAGAAGGACGGTGGTTCGAATCCTGGCATCCCGTATGGTCCCCCGAGCCTGCGGGGGCGATTTATGAACGTAGAACCAGGAGTAACCCCTGAGCACTGTTGAGTGTAATTCAAAATCAAAATCAAAACAAAACAAAAACAATAACAAAAAGGCTGAATGAACCAATTTTCTCTTGAGACTTATATAAGCTTAATTTACTCACAATTAAATAATGTCAATCTTACATATATGTCAGGATTTAGTATGTCTGTTGTATGAGACATAATTCTAACAGATGTCACTTTCAGTATTACTAATATCACCATGAGCAAAGCACAAATGCTATTTGATCTGGCCAAATTAGCAAGAAAATTTTCTGGCTCATATCCTGATCATGTTCCATAAAATTTTGAAGAAGTGATAGGTCATCATTTGTTTTCCCAGATGACACTAGATGAAAATGTCATTCATTGAATTATGCCAGTCATAAAGGGGTTTATTTTGGGAAAATTAAATAAATTTATGTTAGAAAGCATGATATTAGAATATTCAAGCAATAATATCCAATATCCATTGGAGCAGGAAAACAAACACTGTGAGAAAGATAAAGGCTAAAAGTCAAACATTCAGATAAGGTTGTTGAAAAATAGGCATGTATGAGGGGGAATAGACTATAGGAACACGAAGAGTAAATACAATATTGGTTCCTTGTGGGTGTACCTATTTGAAACCCTGAAACCCACCCATTTCTGGGAGGGGTCTTGGGAACCGGATAGTAGGTGTAACCTTACCTGCTAGACCCTCCCATTCCTGGGAGGGGTCTGGGAAATATTATATAAGGCTTGGACCAAGGGAATTCGGCCTTTTTGGCTTTTTGGCCTTTTGGCTCTTTGCCCTTTCTGCGCTGCTGTGCGCTCTGGCTTCTGGGTTTCTGTGTTCTGGTCTTTGATCAGCATGGAGCCCAAAGGAAAGATGGCTAACAGAAGATAAGATGCAGGGCTAGCAAAATATTGGTATGCTTGAAAGGTTATGACATAGGCCACACACATGTGGTGGCTAGGGCTTGAATAAAGTTGCTTCCTGACGCCTGACTGTGAGTGAGTGATTTCACCTGGGCCTGGGACTCGCCAACTGCATAAAGGTTGCAGAGCCACGTGGACTGGAATGGCATGGAGAGAAATCCACCGCCATCCAGCCCCATCGTTAATTATTTTATGCTACAGTTCCTCAATTTATAACATTGTTTCAGAAGAGTAGAAATATTTATATATTTTAGATGTATCTTAGGGGTGAAATATTACGCCAATATACCCAGCATAACTGCCAATATTTATCCACCAAATCTTCTATACACTTTAAGATCAGTTCTCTCCACATTTAAAAACCAGAATATGCAGGATAACTTAGGTTAAACATCAAATCTTCCTTATATTCCATTTGGGAGATCATGCCTTTTTCCTTATAGCTTATTTTAGTTTGGAATATAAAATTTTTATTTTAATACCTGAATAGTATTCTATTTTGTATATACATCGTATTTTATCTAATCATCTGCTATGTGGAGTTGGGTTATTTTCAAATGTAGGTACGATAATAAATGCTTCAATAAACAAAAATATAAGGTATGCATATGTATAATGAATTAGTGTTTTTGTGATCTTGAAATAGATTCTAAGAGTGGAACTTCTGAAATGACAATTAGTCAATTCTATTTCTACATTTCACTAATTTTTGATATAGGACATTCTCGATGGTCTTAGATGATGTGATATTATTTTTGCTTGTATTTCTCAGATATTCAGTTAATAATGGTGATCATTTTTTATTGTGACTGAAGTTCATACATAGAATTATTTACAGTACATAGTGACAATGAATGAGGGGCTTTCCCACCACCACCAATGTTGTCCTCCCTCCACTCCTGTTCCCAGCTTGTCTCCCATATATCCCTCCTTTACTACCCAGAATCCTAGTGTAACTGGTCTCCACCTTACAGCTTGTTATAGGTTGGGTATCTATTCTGTTTGGTGTTCCAGTCTGGTCATTTTTTATTTACATTACATGTTCATATGACTGGTATTCTTTCCTCCCCCCTCAATTTATGAGGCTGAATGATTCAAGTTATGCTATTCTGTTAGAGATAAAAAGGTTAAGGAAAAGAGAAGAAAAAACTTAGTATCAACTACTAAAATGGAAAGAAAAAAAAATCACCAAATAATATCCACAAAAGTGAAAAAGAAAGAAAAAGTGGAAGAAAAAAGAGAAGTGAAATAATATCAAAAAACAAACAAAAATAAAGCAAAACAAAACCAGAAAAAGGGTGCACTGGCAGGGCTTGGTGTTACCCCACCATTTTTTTTTGTATAGGCACAGTAAGTATTGGGGAAGGAAGGAAACTCCCGTGGCCTAAGAGATTCAGGGTTTCTCCACTCTTGAAGCATATTATCATGGGAACAACCACTGGCTCCATACCTTTTCATTTCCATATCCCAGGTTGTTTTTTTTTTTTTTTTTTTGTGGTGTCAGGAACCTTTCTTCTCGGTTGTGGATGACAGTGGCCTTATTTTCTCATTCATTATTTCCTCTCATTCTGAGAGGAAAGGTTGTGGGGATCATTTTTAATGCATCCTTATGTCTTCTTTGAAGAGATATATGTTTAAAACTTTTCATTTTTTGTTGTAGTTTGTTTATCTATCTATCTATCTATCTATCTATCTATCTATCTATCTATCTATCTATCTATCTATCATCTATTTTTTGGGTCACACCTGGTGGTTCTCAGAGTAACTTCTGGCTCTGTGCTCAGAAATTACTTCTCGAGGGCTCAGGAGCTTATATGGGATGCTGGGGATCAGACACAAGTCTACCATTTACAAGGCAAAACACCATACCTACTGTGCTGTTGATCTAATTCCATGTAGTAGGTTATTTTTACCTATACTGAGTGCCTTCTTATTATCACTAGGATGATGTGGAAACATTTTCTTTGATTCAATAGGGTTTTTTATTTCAGTAAAATATTATGTATAATTTTTTGCAATGCTGAAGCATTTTAATTTGCTTCAAAAATCTAATTTGTTCAAACAAGATTTGTTTTCCCTGCCAATAAAGTTGAATTATTAAAGACACAACTGAAGTCAGTAAAAAGCAATGTTTGACAATGTTTGCTTTAATGAAGTTTATGGATTTAGGTCTAATATCTAAGTATTGAATTAATTTGCAATTACACATGGTGTGATAAATCAACACAAGTTTACTTGTGTGGAGTGTAGCTATCAGTTTTTTCAGCACCACTTTATGAAAATACTCTACTTATGTTTTTGCTTCCCTTGTCATAAACTAAGCTATCCAGTATTTATTATTCTGTTTCTGTCCAGTTGGTCTGTATATATGCTTTTATTTCAATACCATGTTGCTTTGATTACTGCAATTTTAAAGAACAGTAAAAATCAAGGACCTGGGGACTAGAAATACAGTACATAGGGACAACCTCTGGGTAGAGTAAAAAATAACCTCTGTTCACTGCAAGGTATTGTCTACTCTCCAAATATAAAATTAGATTAAAAATAGATGAAAGAAAATTCCAGGAGCTCTATGATTTCTATATTCCTTTTGTGTTTTGTTTTGCAAATTTGGGGGGGGGTTATGGCTGCAGATAAAATTTAGTAGCATTTGTTCTATGTCCTCGAAGATTGCCATTGGTATATTGATAAGAATTGCATTCAAACTATATAATACTTTTGGTAGTATGGTCACATTAGTAGTACTAATTCTTCCACTTCATGAATATGGCTTAATTTTATATCTCCGATTTAAGCTATTACTTCTAACAGACTTAGAGTTATTGGTATATGTTCTTTACTTACATTTTTACACCTATATATAAATGCATGATTCTTATGCAAATTGAATTATTTTCCTGATTACTCTCTAAATTGGTTTCTTTTGTAAATGCCACAAGATTTTATAGTCCTTGATTTTGTAGTCTGACATTCTGTTATATTGGTTTATTGTTCCTAACAATTTTAGTGGCATTTTTAGAGTTTTCTATATAGATTAGCATGCTATCTACAGATAGCAAAATTAACTATTTTCCAATTTATATCATTTCTATTCATTTGTCTTGCTTGATTCCATGGCTAGAACTTCAAATACCATGGGTAATATTAGTGTTAAGAGTAAACATACTTTGGTGACAGAGTTTAGTTTAAAAGTTTTCAGTAATTCACAGTTTACTATGTTGTTAACCCTGGATTTGTTTTATGTGGTCTTTAGTATGTGGCTGTGATTTTATCATTGAGTTGAATCTTTATCATAATAGTAATTTTGTAAAAATCTTTTCTAAATATATTAATGTCATCATATTATTTTAATTTCCTTTGTCAATGTGTTATATTACACTAATTAATTTGAATTTGTTTACTTGTTATTTGCACATACTTTTAATATGTTGTTTGATTAAGTTCACTAAGATTTTGTTGAAGACATTTTTGTGTATATTCATCAGAAATATTAGTTTGTAATTTTATCTTTTTGTGATGTCTATATTTTGGATATCAGGGTTGTGTTATCATCATTGAAATTATCTGGAAGATTTCCAACTTCTTCATTATTTTTAACATTTTGAGAAGGAAAATTAAGAAGGTTTGATGGAACTCATAATTAGAACAATTTCAACTGGTACTTCTTTTATGGGGGAAATTTTTTATTAGTGTTTATTCCTTTGCTTCTTTCTTCCTCTCTAATAAGTCTTTAGCAATTAAAAGTTATTAAAAATCATGTCATCTAAATCACATTATTTTATAAAGTTTCACTGTAGTTACCTGCTCTTTGTATTTCTCTCATATTTGTGGAGATTTCTTCTCTCTATTGTATTTTCCCCTTTTCTGTTATTTGTGAGCAGGAAAAACTCATAAACATAATAGCCTTGCAGCTGACCCAAATGGGCCCTTGAATGGGGCCAGGGAAAGTCTCTCCTATGCACACCTCAGCCCTGCTGAAGCCCTGGGTATTGCATGCATATTCGCCCTACTACCGCTAACCCTAAAAACTGTTGCTGTCATCTTATGAACTCATCAGCCCAGTTCCACAGACTCTCAAATTCGTGGACCAAGTGTCTGCTTATATGGTCATGCAATAACCCATAATTTTAATACTGATTTTGCAGTAGGATTATACTAAATTTGATGTGAAATTTTCATAGAAGTCACATAACCTAAAAATACAAAATCAACAACTGAAAACTCAACTGGTAATATGCAACTTTCAAACAATGACATAAGGTCTCATTGCTTGATATGACAATTTGCTTATATTTTCTTTTAATTGCAATTTTATAATACCATTCAGTTGTTCCAAGGAACATTATGTAAATTTATTTATGCCAGTCAATGGGCAGGCTTCAGGGAGGTTGGGAAGCTAATGAAAAAGGTTAGGGAATGTTACATTGGTGGTGGGATTTTTGTTGGAATATTGAATGCTGGAAATAATTGTATTATGAACAATTCTATAAATCAGTAACTGAAATAAATGAATTTAACTTAAAAAGGCAATAAAAAGAAGCTCTTGTTTTCAATGACATTTTGCAATATCATTGTTCTTTCTATTCAGTTGAGTCCCACTTTAATTTATTATTAACTTCTTCCATCTATAAATTTAGATTTTATTTTATACTAATCCTAGTCCCTTACTTGTTATAAATTTAGAGTTTTTATTGGGTACTTTAACATTTCTTTATACAATAAGTCATTGCTATGATCACCACTATAAATTAGATTTTTGCTTGTGCCCTCTTATATTGTTTTTTTATTAATTCATTTTCTTGTTTATTGTTGTTTTGTTTCTGGGCCACTTCTGGCTGTGTTCAGGGATTATTCCTGACTCTGTGCTCAGAAATCACTTCAGGCAGATTGGGGGGACGGACCATATAGAATGTCAAGGATGGAACTTGGGTCCATCCCAGGTCGGCAACATGCAAGGCAAACACCCTACCACTGTGCTATCACTCAGGGCCCTAATTCATTTTCTAATTGAATCATTATGATATGAGCAGTTAAAATTTGTTCATGATTTTGTTTTAGTTATACTACATTGCAACAATGATCTATTCACCTTGCACATTTCCCTTCACTACTGTCCTCCTTCCCTCCCACACCTGTTTCTATGACACATAGTTTTCTTCTCTCTCTATCTCTTTCTATCTATCTCTCTCTCTCACACACACACACACACACAAACACACGCATATACACATTTTCCTTTTTTTCCTTTAGGTACTATGCTTTATAATATTGTTACTCAAAGGAGATCATGCATAACATTTGACCTTTCAGCATCCAGCTCCTGTCCAAAGTGATCACTTTCCACTACTATTATCATAATGTCCTCTTCACTGACCTAACCACTCCCCCCTTCGGTTTTTTTTAATGTTATCTATTGATTGATTGGTTGTTGGGCCACTCCCAGCTGTACTCAGGGGTTACTCCTGGCTCTGCATTCAGAAATCGCTCCTGGCAGGCGAGGGGTCCAATAGGATACTGAAATCAAACCGGTTCCCTCCCCAGTCAGCAGCATGCAAGGCAAACACCCTACTGCTGTGCTATCTCTCCGGCCCCTCCCTTTTCGTTATGACAAATTTTTTTTTACCATGAAAAGAGCTGTGTAATATTTCATTATGTAGATGTATATTGGTTATTTTATCCACTCATCTCTTTTCAGGCACTAACATTGTTTCCAAATTCTGACTACTACTATGAGCATAGCAATATAGATGTCTTCTTTGCATGGTGTTTTTGGATCCCTAGGTAGATACCCAAGAGCAGTATTGCTGAGTCATATGAGAGCTTAATTCCTAGTTCTTTTGAGTTATGTCCATACTGTTTTCCAAAATAGCTGGCCCAATCAACAGTCACACAGTATTGAATGAGAGCCAGCATTGGTTGTTCTTATTCTTTTTGATGTTTCAGTCTCTGAGGTGCGTGTTGATATCTCATTACTGATTTAATTAGCACCTTGATGATGATTAATAATGTGGAACATATATTCTTGTGCCTTTTGACAGTCTGCATTTCTTTTAAGAACTTTCTGTTCATCTCTTCCTTATTTTTTTTGATAAGATGAGATGTTTTTCTTGTTATAGCTCTACCAGTGCATTATATATCGTAGATATTAATCCCTTATCAGATGAGTATTTGGTAAATATTGTCTCAAATCATAGCAGTTTTTTCATCTTGATCACCACTTCTTTTGAGATATAGAAGCTTCTCAGTCTAATTTAGTCCCATGCATTGATCTTTGTTTCCACATGTTTGGTTAGTGTGGTTTTCTCCTTGAAGATACCTTTAGCTACAATGTCCTAGAAAGTTGTGTCTATGTTTTTCTCTATGTACTTTATGGGTTCAAGCTTTAGCAAGATCTTGAATACACTTAGATTGGCATTTTGTGCACAACATTAGAAAGAGATCTGAGTTCTTTATTTTTTTTCCTTAGTATGTAACTCACGAGTTTTTCCAACACTACTTATCAAAGAGGCTCTTTTTTTGCTCCTTTATTAAGGTTAATTGATCATATTATTGATCATATATATATCATAACTATCTTAGGATATTCCTTTTTATTCTCTTGATCCTAGGCTCTGTGTTTCTTTTAATATTTTAATTAATAATACTGTATAGTACAATTTGAAGTTGGGGAAAACTATGTGATCCATCTTTTCACAAGTATTTCACAAACATTTCTTTAGCTATTCATTGACATTTACTGTTATATATGAATTTCAGGAGTGTTTGATCTACTTATTTAAAAATGTCATGGAGTGGCGAGAACAGTGGTGCAATGCTGTAGGGCATTTGCCTTGTATGCTCTAACCTAGGACAGACCACGGTTTGGTCCTCCAGTGTCCCATATGGTCCTCCAAGCCATGAGTGATCTCTGAGCACATAGCCAGGAGTAACCCCTGAGCATCTCCAGGTGTATCCCAAAAACAAACAAACAAACAAACATAAATAAAAATGTCATGGTTACTCTTATTGCAGTTGCATTAAATCTCTACAATGCTTATATTTACTTGTGTTGTCTTTTATTTCTTAAAGCTGTGTTTTGTTTATTTCTTTGTTTTTCACCACTGTAGTTAAGTTGATACAATGTACTTAATTTTCTGAAGCACTATTATGAATGGGAGTAATTTTAATACCTCTTTCTTCACTTTCAATATTTGCATATATTTGCAAATGTTTTTAATATTTGTGATTGATTTTTAACTATCATTTCTGTAGCCTGCCACTCTACTATAAAAAAGTATTGTTTCCAGAATTTTTGCTCAATCTAGGATTTTCTGAATATAGTATTACTCTATCTGCAAATAGTGAGATTTATTTCTTCATTTTATATCTGAATCTAAGTGACATCTTTCTTGCTTAATTGTTATGGCAAGTACTTTTAATTCTATATAGAAGTTGTGGGAGAGGACAAAATTGTCTAGTGCCTGATCTAGAAGAAAGGCTTTTATTTTTTTCCACATTGAATATCAAGTCTGCTATAAGCTGGCAGTAAATGGCTTTGATTATAATGAAGAAATTTCTTTTAATTTCTATATTTTAGAGAATTTTTATCATGAATTAGTGTCGGATCTTTTAAAATATTTTACTAAAAATATTTTATAATATTTTATTTAATTGATATGGTATATTATGTTGATTGAATTGAATATGTTAAACTATCCTTGTATGCACAGGAAAAATCCTACTTGTTCATGGCATATAAACTTTTTGATGAGTTCTACTTGCTATTAATTTTTATTGAGTTTGATTTTGATTGTTTGGGTTCTACTTGCTTCTTTATATTTTCTTGATGATCAAAGCACTTCTGTTGATCAATGATATTGGCCTGTATTCTCTAATATTTTGGTATTTCTGTCTGCTTTTGGTATCAGTGTGATGTTTAACTTCTTAGATATTTTTGAAAGTGTTTCTGTTTCTTCAATTTCCTGAAAGAGCTGAAAAGAATTGGTGATAGGCCCTCTTTAAAGGTTGTTATTTTTTAAGAATTCTCTAATAAAACCCTATGTGCTTAGCCTTTTGTTTAGGAAAACAATGGGTATCCCTGTCCTCAGTAGTGATAGGTAGTCTGTTCAGGATTTCTAAATTATCTTGGTTCAACCATGGAAAGTTATAGGAGGCAAAAAATTTACCCATTTATTCTAGGTTCTCTCATGTCATGGTAGAAATATTCTCCATTTCATGGTAGAAATATTCTCCATATGCTCTGATTATCCTTTGAATTTCTGTACTATCTGTTGTAATGCCTCATTTTTAATTTTTTATTCACTTAAATAGGTTTCTGTCTCTGTGAGTATTAGCATTTATTTATCTATCTTGTTTATTCTTTACAAAATATCAGGTATTGGTTTTATTGACCATTTGGATTGACTTTTTAGTTTCTAGTTCATTAATTTCTGCTCTTTGATTTATTATTTCCTACTTCATGCCTGTTTCTTACTAATTTTGTTGGTCATTTTCTAATTTCTTATACTGTGCAGTCACATTGTTTATGTGGACCATTTTTTTCATCCTGATGAATGCTTGACAATTTCTAGTTTCCTCTTAACATACTCTTGCTGTGCCCTACAAATTTTAATATCTATGTCCTCATTCTCCTTTGTTTACAGGAATATTTTGATTTCTTATCTGACAACTGGTTGTTCAGTCATTAGCTACTTGATTTTGAGGTATTATGATTAATGTCTTCATTTTTGTTTGTAATTCACCTCTATTTTCATTGCATCATGGTCTGAGAAGTTAGTTTATATAATTTTATTTTCTATATTTTTTGGAGATATGCATTGTGGCCTGCATGTTGTTTATCTTTGAGAGTAACCCATTTTTATTATAGAAGAATGTGTATATGGCTTACTTGGTGATGAAAGGCTCTATGTATATTAATTTATATCATATATATCAATGTCATCTATTAAGTTTCTTCCTTTCAGTACTCCCTTGAAGAGTTTTAGCCTGATTAATTGATCAAGAAGTGATAGAGCGGGGCTGGGCGGTGGCTACTAGAGGTAAGGTGCCTGCCTTGCCTGCGCTAGCCTTGGACGGACCGCGGTTCGATCCCCCGGTGTCCCATATGGTCCCCCAAGCCAGGAGGGACTTCTGAGCGCATAGCCAGGAGTAACCCCTGAGCGTCACCAGGTGTGGCCCAAAAACCAAAAAAAAAAAAAAAGAAGTGATAGAGCAGTGTTTAAGAATTCAAATAATATTTATTTCTTTGGATGTCTTTCTTCAAACTTATTAGCAGTTGTTTTACATGTTTTGCTAGCCTGACTTTGGGTACATATATATTTAACAGTGTGATATTTCTTGATGTACATATCCCTTGATTATTAAGAAATGTCACTCTGTCTCTTAAAACATTTATGAGCATGAAATTTATCTTGTCTAATATTAGTGTGGCCACGTTAGCCATTTTGAATATGTTGTTTTCTTGAAAGATTGTTTTACAATCTTTGACTTTGGTTGTGTTTGCTGTACTTATTCAAATTTGGTTCTTACATGTAGCAAAATGTTGAAATCAATTTTCTAACCCCTTTTCCCACACTATGTCTCTTGATTTGTGCATTTAGTACAGTGACATTGACAGATTATCGTCATCTTTTTGTAGAATTTTTTGTGTTTGTGTATTTTTCTTGTCTTAAAGTAGCCCTTCAGTTCTTTTAAATTCTGTTTTAAATCCATAATTTTCTGAACTGTTGTTTATCAATGAAGCTGTATATTATTCTTTAAATTTTAAATGAGAGTCTAGCTGTGTGAAGCATTCTTTGTGATGTGTTCATTTCATTGAGTAGTTTTCATTTTATATCACTATTGCCTTTCAGCCTGGAAAATATTATTTGGTAAATCTGCTGTAAATCTTTTAAAGAATAATTTTTTATAATTACCCATAGGAAACTTACAGTATAAATCAGTGGCCAAAAAGTAAAAATAATGACATTATGTATTTTTACATATATTCAAGCAAAATGTTAAACATCCTATGGATCTTTTTTTCTCATTTGATTCTCTCCAAAGCCTCTTAAGGTTAAATAATTATCCACTTCTTTTTTCCCTTTTATTTAAATATCATGATTATAAAGTTGTTCATGATTGAGTTTCAGTCTTACAACATACACTAACCTTCACTGAAGAAAATTTCCCATCACAAATGTCCCCAGTTTCCTTCCCCCTACCCCATGCCTGCCTCTAGGGCAGGTATTTTACTCCTATGTCTATTTTTTGTCTCCTTTTATTTTTCCTTTTAAGCACTGTGGTTTGCACTATTGTTAATGAGAGGGTAAAATTAATAGCACTTAATCTTTATTCAACACCAAGTTATTGTCTAGACCAATCAATTCCAACATATTTCTTTGTTTTTATTTTTATTTTTTTGGTTTTTGGGTCATACTTGATGAGGCTCAGGGGTTACTCCTGGTTATGCTCTCAGAAATTGCCCCTAGCTTTGGGGTCCATATGGGACACCAGGGGATCGAACCACACAATGTACTAAGTTAGCCACGTGCAAAGCAAATGCCTTACTACTTGCCCCACTGCTCTGGCCTCTCAATTCCAACATTTGATTTCATAGTGGTCCCTTCTTTGCTAAAACTGCTCTGTTTCACTATTTATCGCAAGCTTCCTGTCATTGACTGGTCCTCCTGCCCCTCATCTCTATTGTCTCTGATATTATTACCAGATCTCTTTGAGATCACCCATTCTGTTCTCAGCACCTGTTGCTTTGTTGGTGAGGCCTTCCATTGAGTTTTTTCAGTTCATGTATCATATTTTTCAGTTCTTTAATTTACCTTTCAGATTTTCTCATTTCTGTTCTCATATTGGCTTTCTGTTCTATGGTTTCTTTGAGTTCCTTGAAAATCCTCAATGTTTTCTCTCTGTTTTTTATCAAGTAGTTTATGTAACTGGTTGGGTCTTCATGTGCTAGGGATTTTAGTTGCTTTCACATTGTGACCTTTGCAGTCTGGAGATGTTTATTATAGTGGTGAAGCTCAGTCACTGGAAGTAGAATGTGGCCACTTAACAAAGTAGAGTAACTGACTCCTTACAAGCCACTGGTGTAGCTCCAATAATGACACTTTTCAATTACAAAGAGGACATCACTATCAATTTGTCTCTTTGCCTAAGTTTCTTTGGACCTTTCCATTAGTCCTGGTGGTCTCTTTCCCTTTGTTTATGCTGACCTGACTACTAAAATGATTCTCCTAAGTCACAAGGAGGACCCAATTTCTGCTGTTCCTTTGAATGTGTCTGTGTCCCCTGTGTCCCCTTATATTCTGATAGCTCATTTCTTCATTTTCATTTGTATCCAGGTACTTTTATTTCTGGTTTTGGGGTCACACCAGGTGGCTCTCAGGGGTTACTCCTGCTCAGAAATTGCTTCTATTATCCTATGATTTAAAATTATATTTGATGTGACATCAGTCTTTATTATTTCACTGTAATTTAATGATTTTTTTCTATTTGGCTGATCTTTCTAATATTGAGAGTAATGTGGGAGTCTTAATATATATGTTTACTATTGTGTTTCTCTTAATAGTTTCAGACTTACTAGTAGTTGTTTTACATATTTTATGTATCTTAATTATATTAATTAATTATAATTAATTAATTATAACATACATTGAGTATTAATTGCCCTTTATATATAGATAACTTCATCATTATTTGTTCATTGCCACATATTATCACTTTTTTTAATTTGAAATAAGTTTTATCTGATAGAAGTACAACACCATTTCTTTTTAAAAGCTGCTATAGAATTCCAGCAAAATATTTTTAAGTAAGAATAAAAATTCTGAAAAATGACAAGCTGTCTGTATGTCTAAAACTATTACTTTGAGCCTATACTTAACATTGAAGTTTAAATATTCTCTCCTGAGTAGCAAAATGATGGATTTTATTACTTGATCAGTTTGCCCACTCAAGGCCTATTGATTTGTGAATTTAAACCTTCATTCTTTAGCAAAATTACTTTCACTTAAAAATGTATTGCTATTTACCTGCCTATGTGGATTTTGGAAGATTTTGCAACTGGCTTTTTTTATGCATGATCTTAAATTATATCTGGCTTTTCTAGTGATTAGGTTCCTTTTGACTCTTTTTATTTCTTCTAAATATTTTTTTCTTGAAGTTACATTCTGATTTTTCTGTTAATATTTCATTTTAGATTTGAAAGAGGGAGAGGGTACACTGGCATGTAATATTGAAATTATGTGCATGAAAAATATTATGATTAGCATAATTAACTACAGAATATCATATAAATTTCAAAAATAAAAAAATAAATCTGAAGGCTACTACATGATTCACCAATATTATACTTTCTCACATTTTATATAAATTTAAGTGTCCTTTTTATTGGAGGGAAATATGGTTCTTTTTCTTTTATAGAAGATCCCTTAATATCTCTTGTATAACTGATTTAGGGTTTATAAGTTACTTTAATATTTACCTGAAAAACTCTATATTCCTCCTTCAAATATGACTAATAATCTAGCTGCTTATTTATTCTTGATTTGAGTATTTTCATTCAGCACTTAGGATATGTCAAGATATTCACTCCTGGCTATAAAATTTTAATAAAAAATTATTTTGAGTCTTATGTGGGTCTCCTTATATATATGATAATTTGCCACTCTCCTTCTAATTTTAAGATTTTATCTCTATTTCCTTTGCCATTTTAATTATTTTGTAATATGGTTTGTGTCTATGTTATTTGTTTGCAAGTTCTTAAAATATTTTTTGTTTTTTTTTTTTTTTTTGCTACACCCGTTTGATGCTCAGGGGTTACTCCTGGCTAGGTGCTCAGAAATTTCCCTGGCTTGGGGGGACCATATGAGATGCCGGGGGATCGAACCGCGGTCTTCCTTGGCTAGTGTCACCTTGCTGGTCCAGACTTTTTTTTTTAATTTTTAAGATATAGTTATTTTCTCCTTCAATTTCAGGAATTTTAATTTATATTTCTTTGTGAATGATATTTCTACCCAAAGTCATCAACAACATAATCAAGATACTAAATCTAGATCAAGTTATATACAGAAGGATCTATCCACACTAGCAGTACAGGGTCAAAAGGGGGAGGTATGGGTTGCATGCTGGGAACAGGGGTGGTGGGAGGAGAACACTGGTGGTGAGAATGGCCCTAATTCATTGTCACTATAAACTTAAATATAACTGTGAAAGACTTGTGATTCACATTGGTCATAATAAAAAAGCAATAAAAGTATATCTAAGTATTATTATATAACAAATATTATAGTTTCTTCTTCATGCAATATAAACTGATTTCTCAATCAACTTTCACCTTAAATAAATGTCTACTTTTAATTAATTTTACTATCAATTTTATTTCTTTACACATTGAATAGACAGAACTATATTTAAGATGATTATCAAAAACTTCTGGAGCCAGAGAGCTGGTACAGGGATTCAAGAGTCAGATTGCATGCTACTCTTCTTTTTAGTATCTTTCCAGACTACTTTTTTTTTTGCCACACCCGTTTGATGCTCAGGGGTTACTCCTGGCTACGCCCTAAGAAATTGACAGACTACTTTTAATTCAACCCCCAGCACTATATAGTATCAATGAATCCTTGCACTAGACAATCATTCAATGGCAAAAAATCCCATTTCACAAAAAATATAGTGTCTTCAGTTTTAATTGATCTTTGAACATCTGCAGTCAAAAAGTCAACATTAAAATATCTTCATCTGCAAATATATATTTCATTATGTTTGGTAAACTTTTCCAGAATTTATAATTGTTCAGAATCATTTGTGTCTTATTTGAGTACAGTTCTGCCTTCTCAAACACATTTTGAACAGTGTATTTTAAATAAAGAAATCAGTGACAAAAAAAAGAATGGTTCTTTTTTTTTTGGGGGGGTACACTCAGTGACACTAAGGAGTTACTCCTGGCTATGCTCTCAGAAATTGCTCCTGGCTTGGGGAACCATATGGGATGCTGGGATTTGAACCACCATTCGTCCTGAATAGGCTGCGTGCAAGGCAAACACTTAACTCTGTACTATAGCTCCAGCCCCTGATGCTTCTTTCTTTTCTTTTTTTTCTTTTCTTTTCTTTTCTTTTCTTTTCTTTCTTTTCTTTTCTTTTCTTTTCTTTTTTATCTTTTCTTTTCTTTTCTTTCCTTTTCCTTTCTTTTCTTTTCTTTCCTTTTCCTTTCTTTTCTTTTCCTTTCCTTTCTTTTCTTTTTTTCCTTTCTTTTCTTTTCTTTTCTTTTCTTTTCTTTTTTTCAAAAAATATGGAACACTTCACAAATTTGTGTGTCATCCTTGCGCAGGGGCCATGCTAATCTTCTCTGTGTTGTTCCAGTTTTAGTATAGTGCTGCTGAAGTGAGCACGATGCTTCTTTCTTGAAGTCAGCAATATGGCTTAAAGATTTAGAACAGATGTCTGACTTGTATAAGGTCCCAAGTTAAATTCTCACAAATAACCCTCCAAAACTGCTGGACATTCCTGATAGCCCCATGAATTACCATACTCTGAGAAATTTTATCACCAGATATTAGCATGGACTAGTAAGGCATGCATGTACTACAAGACTGATTTTTTTTCCAGCAGTGTCACCTAGTCCCCTGAGAACTTCTGAGTGTGCCCCCTACTTTAAAAATATGGGGCTGGAGCGGTGGTACAAGCAGTAAGGTGTCTGCCTTGCATGCCCTAGCCTAGGACGGACTGCGGTTCAACCCCTTACATCCCATATGGTCCCTAAACCAGGAGCTATTTCTGAGCACATAGCCAGGAGTAAACCCTGAGCATCACTGGGTGTGGCCCAAAAACCTATATAGATATATAGTTATTTCTTTCATCTGAAAACCTTTAAACATAAAATTTAATTGCATATTCTATATCATATATTATTTGCTTTTATTTAAAATTGTATTGTGTTTTAGGAAACATGGTTACTGTAGTGAAAGTTTTCATGACTCTATTGTACAGGATATGATGGTTCCATTTCCACTGCCACCACAGTGCCAGAGGCTCTCTCGTACTGTCCTTTTCATAAACTTACTTGGTAATCTCAATCTACCCCACTTCTTGACAATCTCAGTTTTATAATCTGATAAGAATCTTGTCAGCATCCAATGTAATAAAAATCCCCTTATTTTTCTTTTCTTATGTACAAAGGATGAGTGAAATGATCTAACACTGTCCTTATTTCACTGAAGATCATGCTCTGCAGTTGCTTCTAAGTTGCAGAAAACCACATTTCATCTTTTCTTGCAATTGTGTAATACTCCATTTTGTATATGTGCTACAACTCGTTTATCGAGTTTTTTTCATTCGTTGCCATCTTAATGTTTTCCACATTATGAATCTGAAGTGATCTTTGACTTCTGTAATTTTACTGTTTTCTACTTGGATTTTTTTTAAATTCGGCTACTGTCTTTTCACAATTGTATTAGTGTTTTTAAAACAAAATCTTTGCTAAAAGTATAGGTATGACTTCCAATAGGAATGTTATATCTAGACTTGGTGCCAAGCTGAGAAATTTTGTCTGTTTTTATATATATTTTAATTTATTGAATCAACTTGAGATGCAAAGTTACAAAGTTGTTTGGGATTTTCAGGAGTCAAATATTTAAGCACCAATCCCTTTATCAGTGGTAACTTCCTGCATTAATGTCTGTAGTGTCCATCCCTCATCTCAGCCAGTTTCTAGGGCAAGCACTTTTTCCTTCTTTTTTTTCCGTTAGCCATTGTGGTTTACTGTACCATTGCAGAAAGGGTATCAGGCATTTCTTTTTACTCTTTCAGGACTCAAATCTCACCAGAGTAAGTACTTTGCCCTATCGTTGTTAAAGTGGTCCCTAACCTGTCTAAAATCTCCCCCTCACTACTTCAAACTTCCTAATAAGAACAAATTCTCCTATTTTTTTGTTTCTATTGTCTTTGGACACTCTACTTTGTTTCTTGATGTGTCACAAGTGAATTTTGTCATTTTGAGACTACTACTTCTCATTTGACTCATTTCACTCTGTGTGCTACTCTGCAGATTCATCAATATATTAGTAAATTTCATGACTTTACCTTTTCTAACTGTTGTGCAGTATTCCATTGTGCATATGTATATATATTATCCAGTCGTCTGTTCTTCGGTACTTGGGTTGTTTCCAGATTTTGGCTATTGTGAACAATACTACAAAGAGCATAGCAGTGTAGATTTCTTTCCTGCAGTGTGTTTTTGAAAGTTTAGTGCATTTTTCCAGGAGTGAAATTGTATAAAAGCTCAATTACTCATTTTCTGAGGTATCTTCATGTAATTTTCCAAAAAGGCTGGACCAAAAAACATTCCTAACAGCAGTGAAGGGGAGTTTCTTTTTCCTCTCATCCAGGTTTGTTATTATTTTTTGTGATGAGTGCCAGTTTCTGTGGTATGAGATTATATATCAATGCTGTTTTAATTTTCATTTCCATAATTTGTACTGATAAAGGCATTTTATGTATCTTTTGGGCATGTGCCTTTGTTCTTTGAGGAAGTTTTTATTCATCTCTCCTTCAATGTTTTGATGTGGTTGAATTTTTCTCTTGTTAAGTTCTACCAGTGCTTGGAAAATTTTTCTCATTCTCTGAGCTGTCTTTGTATTCTTGTCTTCGTTTCCTTTGAAGTGAAGAAGATTCTTAATTTATTTTAGCCCCATTTGTGTACTTTTGTTTTGACTTAACTCAATGATTTTTGTTTGAATTATCTTCAGAATTCTTTATAATAGTCAAAATTTCCCTTCTTGATTTTCTAATTTAAGTTAGTATCATTAGAAATATTGTTATAAAGTCTTTGTCAGAGACTTTTTGCTTGTTTTGTTTTCATTTAGTCCCATCAAAGGACTTTTGAAACCTCTCAGATGCTTATTATTCACTAGGATTTTCATCTAAAAGTGAAAATGAATGCCTATATTTATTTATTATGTTTGAATTTAAACTAGCACTAAGACTGGAGTCCACACAATCGTCAGCTTTTGCAGCAATATAGAAAGCCAAATTTTAGGCAGTTACTTAGGTTGTGGGTTTAATTGGAAACCATAGGTGATTTGCAGTAATGATTGCATAGCAACAACTATACTAAGGTCAAAATGATCAAGATACAAACAGTGTTCATAATAACAAATGCACTGTAGTGACTGTGATTGTAGACAATTTTGCATGTATTCATCACAAACTGAAGAGGTCTGAATTGCCATTGATTGATATGTAAAATAAATAGATACCAGGGCGTAGAAGCACCAAATTAATGTAGGCCCAGGAAATAAACACTAGTTTATTTTTGAGTGTTCAAAAGACACCTATGTGTAAAGACCCACTCACTATAATGTATGTTCCATTAACTATAATCCAACCCCAGGAGAACAGGTCTGAATCAAGGTCACTGCGAGAATTAATAAACCAAGCCAGACATAAGAGATAAAAGCATGGAGTCAGAGGGCTGTCAGTCTTAAGGTCTAAGAGGCCACCAAACTGATCTCTATTTATTGACCAGCTCAATCCACAAATGGGGGAGGGTTCAAGTGACAGGTAAAAATACATGTCTGCAGCTAATTAAGTTTAGTTGGGCCTTTTACATGTAAAAAGGGATGGGTGAAAGGAAAGAGGAAGCTAGGGAGAGTCTTTGTTTTAGGTAAAGCAGGTTCTAATCCAACACATATGGATAAATTTTAAACGAATATATTGGATACCTGAGACTAAAGATTGAAAGTACATCAATGTACCTGGGTACTAAGTATGAGTAAGAGTGAAATGGTGAGCCTAAATGAATAATTGCAATGCCCAACTACCTCATTTTGCCAATTGAAACAGACCTGTGGACACATGTGTTATAATACCATAGGTTACCAGTTCTGCCTATACACTTAGCTCCACAGGATATTGCAGCATAGCTCATTAAGTAGAGGTTGTGAGTTTTAAGGGAAACATGTCCTTCATTTTGAGCAAATCCATTGGTTGGTTGTAAACTCATGGAGATAACTTTGCATCAATATCAAGCGAGCCTGAGTAGCAATAAGGAATTCGGAGTCATCAGTGTCTTCCAACCTCTTGTCTACTCTGCTGTGGCCTCATCGACATTGTGTGGTGGAGGAATTCTTAGGAGGGAAACACAAGAGAAGATTGGGGTCTTTGCTACAGAGCATGTGGCTGGAGCTGAACTATTGCATGGTAGGATATGAAGTTTTTCATAACAGGGTATACATTTTTGAAAACTGCACAGTGATGTGTGATTTTAGGCATGTTATCTAGAACTGGTATTGGGAGGTCACTTTATTTGGTATCTTACTTTAGTCTATTTAACTATTGGTGGCTTGAGATCATCTAGGAAATTTGTCCTTAGAAATTTGTAATAAGAATGATCCATTATGGCATCTACCAGACAGATTGTGAGGAATAATTCAAATGGAATTTGCTAGAAAACTCATTACTACGGCAACTCAGATTTAATAATGCCCCCACACATAGCTGTGTAAGCTTGCAAGATAGTAGCAAAGTTATACATACCTACAAATGATTCTTACTTCTCTTTTACTTCCATATTTGCTGTTATTTCACCTACATTTTCTTCCAATGGTGCAACTCTCTAAGTTTATGAGCTTGTGGTGTCTAGTTTTCAGATAGCCTTTCTTGCTGACCTTATAATATTATAAATATTTTCCTAATTGCAGTTTGTTACAGTGAGGAAAGAGCAGGCAAATAATCAGACCTCTGATGCATCAACGAAAAACACTTACATAGATATCTGCAATTTGATGGTCATCCTACAAACTTTCACAGTATAACGGTATAATTAATTATCTTATAAGCACATATAAGGTTAGATATGATTTGACTGATCTTTCCAATCAGATGACTGACTACATAGTGTTTAAACAATCAGCAGAAACAAATAAGGTGTGGGATAGGTAATATATTATATATAATATATATTAGCATAGGTCACTCCACAGTAAGATTGAGAAGAGAGAGGTTAAGGGGGAAGTGAGGAGGAGAATAAAAGAAAAGAGGATAGAAGGGAAAGGAGGAAGAGAAGAAAGTGTGCTAGCTGTGAAAGCTGTCTGAAGTGAAGATTTCTGTATGCCTTTTGCAAAAAGTTATATCAGAGTCCTTAGAAAGTTTGGAATGGGGGCATAAAGATAGGTCAGTTAAGAGACCTACTATGACCATGAGAGTGGGAAGTGATCACTGTGGACAAGAACTGGTTGCTTAAATGAGGTAAAATGATATGCATGGTATCCTTTCACTAGCAATATTGCAAATCACAGTGTCTTAAAAAAGTGTTTGCTATTGAGGCAGGCTGAAGGGTAGAAGGCAAACTAGGAAAACTGGTGAAGTGATAGGTGCTTGAACATTGCACACCTAAAACTTAATCAAGAAAAACTTTGCAACTCTATCTTATGGTGAGTAAATAACATTTTTCAAAATCAGCCTGTAGAGACATATCTACATGAGCCTTGGTATAAAAATTAGTGACACTAAAGAGATATGGCTGTGACACTAAAGATATAGGGTGGTCAACATTATAATCTTCCATGACACAAAAATCCAGTGAGAGATATTTACTGTAAAAATTGGAAGAATTCTTTCTTGGAAAGATTGGTCTTCTGTCACAGTATTTCTGAGAACTTTTCTGTCCTTGTGCCTTTATCAGGAATTCTGGTGTGTTAGGGTGATTATGCAAAATTGCATGTAGACTTTTCAAGATCAATGGAGGATGCAAACTCAGATACTTCTTCTTTGATTATTTTATCACATTTTAGGATCTTCACACTCAAAGTGCATCATCTTTTTAGGAAGATGTAAATGGTCTGAAAAAATATTTTGGATAGTAAGAGCAAGTTAATAAAATAATAAACTTCAATCTTCTGAAGAAAACTTATTTGTAAATGGAGTTGTTTTGTGTGAAAATTGTGAGGCATTGCATTTCAATTAAGAGTAATATACATTATGAGAAAATAATTTTTTATGATTCATGATGGAAGATTCCTAAAACATATATATGGACTTAAAAACAGAGATGATTTATATTAATAACTCTGTCCTGGGGATAGATTCCCAAAAGAGGGATTGCTGGGTCATATACAGCTCAATTTTGAGTTTAGTGAAAACTTTCCATACTGTTTTCTATAGGAGTATAATCAGGCAGCATTCCAACCATGTCTGCCCAAAAAATGTATGCACACTGCTATTCATTGCAGCACTCAGTACAATAGCTAAGACTTGGAATCAACCTAGATGTCTAACAACAGAAGAATGGATCATGAATATATAGTAATATATACAATGGAATACTACATGACTGTAAGAAATGATACAATCATGCAATTTGCTGCAACATGGATGGAACTGGAAGATATTTTGTTAAATGAAGTAAGCCAGAAAACAAATAAACACAGATATCATTTATATGTGGTATTTAGAATAAATGCATGAAGAAATGAAATGATCTAAATTAGAATTCTCAAACACCTTTGACACCAGAGTATAGCAAGGAGAAAGAAAGAAATTGAATGGAGAAGGAACTTAAATTTAAAAGGATGGTAACCAGGGGGATAACTGGTCTTAGGTGCATTGGTGGAGAAAAAAAGAAAATAACCAAATATTTAATCCATAGTCAATAACAATGGAATTAACAGACCCAAACTTTAAGTATCTAAACTTTAAATGGATCTGTTATAATGACAGACTGGAGTTAAAGGGTATTGGCTGGGATACACTCTGGGAACATGGTGGATGGAGGTTGACACTGGTGGTGGTATTGTTCCTGATTAATTGTATATCTAAAACCCACCTATGAAGAACTTTTTAAATCATAATGCTTCAATAAAATAAATAAAATTCTATAATTTTGCTTAAAAACAATAACCACCAGAGTGCAGGAAACTTGTCTCTAAGATTTTCAAATGAAACAAAATTGGTATTTCCAATATAAATAATGGATTTTCAAAAAATCATCATAGTTCTTTCTATTACATATTTTTCTAGTATTCTTTCTCATTCACCACCAACACAATTACACATCATTACAATTTTGCTTTATTTAAAGGACACGTATAACATAGTTGATAGGGTTGACCTAATACATTGATTCCGGATAAGTAAGAGCAAATTTATATTTTAAAAAAATAAAAAGAAAGAGAAGAAAAAATTGCACCACAGTGACATGCAAATTTATGAAAATTATTGTATCTCCAATGAAGTCATTAAGTCATTGGCTGAAGGTTTAGTACACTCTTGTTGCTAGCTGAGCATTCTCTTTTTTTCATTTGCTTCTTAACATTAAATGACTTCAGCTACACATCGGCATCAAAATTGGTGTGTTGCTAATTGGAATGACATTATTAAACAAATAAAGCTGCCATCTAGCTGGATATGTGGCCCCGTGATCCAAGAATTCAAAGCACTAGAGCGTTTGCAGCATTTGTGGGGGATGTTTTCAGTTTCCAGGTCTCCTGAAATTAAGAAGGCAGGGGGAGAGTGCCCACTTTCACTCCAAAAGAGTCCTGTTAATATCAGCCCAAATACCAGCATAAGTAGAGTTTGGTCTCATTGGTGTCTCTGTAGAAAATTTTTGATGAGTGATGAAGCAGGCCCATCGGCAAAATGACAATAATGAGTGATAGATGTAGTAGGCATATCTTTGGCATTAGAGGGGCTTGGCCCACCTTCTCCTCCAGAGATTGCCAGCTTTTAGCTCTACAGCCAATGTCCCCATGATTTTTCATGGTTTAGTTTGTATCTGTCTCAAGAACAGTGTGCTGGCGAATACATCATTACTGTTAAAGTATATGTGTGGGTAATTAGAATTACTCTTCAAGAAACAGTTTTCATTTAATCTGTTATTTATGGGATACTTTTATTGGAATATAATGTAGAACTCAAAACATTTCTGCCTTTGGTCCAGAAATATATTACATAAACTAAGATGCTTACATGGACTTTGTTTTAATTCACATTGCTACACATTGTCCAAGAGCACTGGAGGGAGTTATTCTTGAGCACAAAGCCAGGAGTAAACCCAGAGCACCATCTTAGTGTGGTCCAACCTAACTCTATCCTCAAATAAACAAAAAAATTTAAGGGGACAGAACCACAGTTCAGCAGGTTTGACACTTGACTTACATGCTATCAACCCTGGTTTGATCCCTGGCATTCCATAGCCCCCCAAGCAACTTAAGGAAAAATTTATGAGGGAAAAACCAGGACTAACTGCATTGTGAACCCAAAGCAAAACAAAACAGATATCTGTAGTATCATTATATATAATGGTCCAAAAATATGGTTTTGGCAAAAGAATTATAAATTTTCATCTACTAGCTTTAAAATATTCTGTTAAAGTAGAAATATACATCAACATGTGAAAGTTATATATAAAATTTATACATATATATTAACTTTTTGAAAAGTTAATGATTTCTGGTTAGCTTGTCAAAACTTAGTGCATTTCACATAATAAACTCAGATGGTCCTTGATTACTTTAAAATGATCATTAAATCTAATTTAGCTGACCAGTTAATGCATATGAAATTAGAATAATTGAATAATCCACCAACAGTTGTGATATATTAACAACAAGTCTGATAAAGATACAGACATTTGCCTAATTCTTGAGCAGTTTATGATGTTTAACCACATTTAACTTAACTTACCAGTGAGACAACACTAATAATTCGCTCTGCACAAATTTCATGGAATGTAACATTAAAAAATCCATTTTACTTTTCAAATAAGCATTGGAAATTTAAGTTTTTCTTTTGGAGTGCTGCAATGTTATAGTAAGAGTTTAAAATATTTTAAATTTTTAAATTCTGTTTTCTTCATAGTTGAGTCAAGGCCACTTTCTGAATTACATTCTATTTAATACTATAAAATAATACAAATTAATAGACTAAACATCAACTTGCTAAAACATACTTCTTTACTTCCATATCAAGTCAGCAATAATCATTATTAAAAAGTAAGGTTTTGGCCTTTAAATATAGTATAATATGTGCATAACAAGAGCATACCTTGCATACAGAAGTTTTAGGTTGACTCCTTGATACTACGTATTGCCAGGGCAAACCTAAGCTATAGGGGGCCTCAGCCTACCAGATGAATCCTCATATTTTCCTGGTGGGTAGAACTAATTTAACCCCCATAGGTTCCTCAAAAGGCCCCCTGTGGATGCCTTTTTCCCCTGTGTGGATGGTTGAGGAATTTCCAAACAAATGCCTGGCATTACATTTTCAGCCAGTATTTGACTATCTCTCCCTTGTATATATCCAGCAAAATAATGGCCTCTATCAAATAATTTGGCTCAGAAATTTCAGCACCAAAGTTTATTTGAGAATCCCTTTGCTGGATAATAGCCAGTTCTAAAAGCTAAGACAATACTTTTTCTCCCTTTTTCAAATATGTCCTTGCAGCTGCATTTTTCTGGTAACCAAGGAAGTAACCAGAATGCAGATCCTGGCTATTGACTATTGACCATCCTTTAGAAATAGGGAAACTCATTTTGGGGATTTGGCTCCTCCCTTTACTGAACCTCTAAAACAATAGAGTCCAGTCTAGTTAAGATCAAGTTCCTAGATATTTTCTACTCCCTTCTAATCCTAATTTTGCATTTAAAGTAAGTTTGCAAAGAATTACCTTGAGTTGTGACCATCTCTTTTGTAACTTAGAGTTTTTACAGTCAGACTCACAGCTTAGGTATTGTTACTGTTGTACTATGCTTTGTGATTATAATTATTCTTTACCTCTGGCTAATTTTACCCCTATAAATTCCCCTGCTCAAAAAATTAAACTTGTCTCACTCTGCCAAAGATGTGTTGACCCCACATACTCTGTGTGGTTTCATTCATTTCATATTTCAAATTTCTCCGTACGCCAGTCCGCACAACCCACTCTCCCTGAAGTGGATTCACCAAAATCGTTCTGGCGCTGCAAGGCAGAAGTCGTTTGCAGCAACGTATGGTACCACTTCACCACCAAGAGGAATTACTGAGCACAGAACCAAGAGTAAGCCTTGACCACTACATAGTCAAAAAACAAATAAGTTCATTTGAAGTGTGATTATACACTTATGTCAAGTATAAAGAAGCCAAATAATGGCATAAACAAGAAACAGAAACAAACCATTGATTCTAAAGATGAACTGAGTAAGGGGTAGAGGATAAGTGCAGATATCAAAAGAGAGAAAGTGACAATAGGAGTTGTCACTCTGGCAGTGGGTGTAGTTTGTCATATCATATGTCTATGATATAAACGTTAGCATTAGAGTAATTCATAATGTCTCCATTACAAAATGATATGTGTGAAAATGATAATATTTATATTTTGATCTCTATAGTTATCTAGACACAGCTAGAAGAATTTGTTGTTTGATAGTTCCAATTATTCTCTTCCTCAAAGTAAATTGATTCACTAGCTGCCTAAGCTAGGTTATTAAAATGTTTTTAATGTATTATGTTATTTGCATGCATGTATAATATATGTAATTGTTTTAAACATATTTGAATAACAAAATTTTACTGTTTTAATGCTACTTAGCTTGTAGTAAATTTCTATGGATGAATATTAATATTGCAGCTAATATTTAGTAAAATGTAAGATAAAACTAATTAGATTTTTACTTTTGAAAATACGTTAACCTATAAATAAGGTGCAAAATCAAACTAAGTGGGAAAATTGTGCCTGGGCCTCTTTATGTCATAGTCATGAAATTCAAGGGAGAGAAGTGTTGTGTGTAATTTAAAAAAAAATAAATCTCTTACATATATTCAGTATTTTATCAATACATTTAGACATTTTAAATAAAACATTGGCATTATACAAGAAACTGCTATATAAAAAGAAAATTTCACCTTTGTTAATATAACTGAACAAACCTAGTTTATTTTAAAGCTCACCTAGCATTTAAAATGGAACATATAATATAATTTAACCCTTAAATGTGAGCATATAGATTTTCTTTATTATGTTTATGAGAAACATTACTCTGAAATTTTTTTATTGAGACCATTGTGAATTACAAGTCTTTCACAGTTGTATATCAGGCGTATAGTGACAGTGAATTAAGATCATTTCTTTTTTGTTGTTTGTTTATGGGCCACACCCAGTGAAGCTCAGGGGTTACTCCTGGCTATGTGCTCAGAAATTGCTTCTGGCTTGGAGGATCATATGGGATGCCGGGAAATCAAACAGTGTTTCATCTTAGGTTAGCACGTGCAAGGCAAATGCCATACCATTTGTGCCGCCGCTCCCATCCCTACTTTTTTAATTAAGACCATTTCACCACTAGTGTTGACCTCTCTCCACCAAAGTTCACAGTATGCATCCCATACCTCCACCCTTAACCCCTGGACTGCTAGTGTAACAGGTCCATTTTGCTTGCTATAGGGGTCTCTTAATTCTATTGTCATTGACTTTGGCTTGGCTATTTAGATATGACCAATTTTATCCACTCAAAGCTCCTGACACCATTTGGCTCCTGGGTCCCATCCACTTTTATTTTATTTTCACAATTTGTAGGAAGGCATAGAAATATGAGGCAGAACAAAATGATTCATGTTCTATGGTTCTATGAAAAAGGCAGCTGCTCCTAATTAGAAGATATAAATAAAATCAAAAGAAGAAAAAAAGAAAAGAATAGGAGGGGCAGATCTGCCAAGTTATTTTTCTATAGGTGCAATAATATTGGGGAAATTACATTGTCCTAGATTAAAAGATGTTTCTACTCATGAATCATACTATCATAAGACTGACTACATGCTCCTGGCATGTGAATTGTCCAACCCCACAGTCTTTATGGTCTCAGGAAAAGTTCTGCTCAGTCACAGTTGTCATTGTCAGTCTTTTTTAATTAGAGATTGTGGTTTTATGCAGATTCTAGGACAGATCATTGTCTAATTTCAAATCACCATTAGGTGGTGAATTAGGGCAACCTACCCTTGGATCAAATTGTTGCTGTTTCCTCTCTGTTAGGGTGTCATTTGAACCTACTATGGAGCAAGTGGGTGCCAGAGTGGTATTAGGGCCTCCCCTGTGGGGAGTTTGATTCCTGGTGCTAGTTCAGGAAACTTTGCGATTTTTAAGGCTGGGATCTGGGGTTCAGAGTTGGACATTAAATATTCATTAAATTGAGGCCTAAGTCAAGTCCTCATGCAAAACGTTTAGGTTGGAAGGCACCCCTTCACTATAAAATTTATGAGTTCTGGGGGCCAGAGCTGTGGCGCAAGTGGTAAGGCATCTGCCTTCTCTACACTAGCCTAGGACGGACCTTGGTTTGATCCCCCAGCATCTGATATGGTCCCCCAAACCAGGAGCGATTTCTGAACTCATAACCAGGAGAAACCCCTGAGCGTCACTGAGTATGGCCCAAAACCAAAAAAAAATTTAAAAAATTATGAGTTCTTATCCGTATTAGATAAGAGCTTTGATCTATACATAAGATTTCCCTATTTTAGTGTACCTATGCTAAAAGAAACAATGCCATATTATATTATTGATGCATCTGTGGGGGTAAAATAACAATCTATACAGTCTCTGTGCCCTGTTTTTGGCCTGATTTCTTATCTCTAGCAATAGTCTTCTACTATAATTTACTAGTAAGCAGATTACCCTCCCCTCAAAAAGGATGGTGGAGGCAACCTCTACATTTGGATATAAACACTAGGAGTTATAACTATTATGGAAATGATATACAGAAACGTACAGAGAAAAAAATATTTCCTCTTTAAGTTTTTTGAAATAGTCGGGGGTGGGGCAAATTTTCATCCCACACACTGGTTTTGTTGAGTTTGAGAAGTGGTTTGCAGCAGTCAGGGATTAGGTAGTTTCCTCAAACAGGGAGACCCTCTGGAGCCGAATCTGATAACAAGCAACAATTCACAGAATGGGGAGGTGGGAGAAAAAGGGTCATATAGAATGAGTCAGTGGGAGTAGTGGCTGAAGCTTATTGATGGAGTGAGAGATGGGGGCCTGGGAAGGTGTCCTCTTACTTTGGGAGCCAGGTGGCAGCTTACTGGGGCAGGGGGAAGTCCTGGTTCTTGAGTAGTTTAGAACTGAGAGTAAAGAGGGTTAAATAGGGAGAATTAACAGACCAGGAAAGAAGTGGTTTTGTAAGGTGGTGAATGGATGAGTGATAATATATAACAGGGACTATACAAATATAGGCAGGGGTTATGTACAATACAGATTTGACAAACATAGACGAGTCACACACTCACATGCACATATAGACAGACATTGGAGATCTATTTGTAGGTTTACTGACCTTTATGGGATAGGTCAGAGTGCTTAAAAACGGGGGGTTGGTACATTGGGGGGAAGGTTTCCAATTTCTAGGCACTTTATAAATGGTGGGAATAAATTTTGCTAAATAAAGCTTTGGGATTAGATTGCGCATGGAGCATTTTAGAATAAACATAATTTTCATGTCTACAGTACTAAGAAATATGATAGTGAGCACTATTAGAGGTGTCTACCCCATATAGTATCATCTACCATGTCTTGTGCAACCTGGTTCCTTTTCTTAAAGGAAACTGACATTATGATATAGTAACATAACTTGAATAAAAACAATAGATAATAATTTGCAAAATTATACTCAATGAAAGGGGCCTGTAATAAAAGTCTATGGTGTGCACTTGCCTATTTCAGTGGTCTCTATGGACATAAGCTGAAGATCATAAGAGCAGATGTGATCCAAAGGAGATGGGTAAATTGGTGTATTTTTGTCAAGACATTGTCATAATGAGTACTGTATTTGGAGTATAAGATGATAGAGCACAGACGTGTGAAATTAGGGCGACCAGAGTTTGGAGCAGTGGCATAGTGGTAGGGCATTTGCCTTTCATGTGGCTGACTTAGGACAGACCGCGGTTAGATCCCCTGTCATCCCATATGGTCTCCCAACCCAGGAGCGATTTCTGAGAGCATAGCCAGGAGTAACACTTGAGCATCACCGGGTGTGGCCCAAAAACCAAAAAAATAAAAAAGAAAGAAAGAAAAAGAAATTAAAGCGACCAACCTATATCTCCAAGAAACACTGTGGATAAACAACTTGAAGAGTGGAGCCTGAGAGATAGTATAGAGGTAGAGTGTTTGCCTTGCATGCTGCCAACCTAGAACAAACCCAGCACCTATTCAATCTGTTGCTGCAGGGGTTTTTGCAGTATAAAAGAGAGTAAGTCTTTGTGAGTCTCCTCCTCCACTTAATATGTATCCTTCTTTTCGCTATGCACTAGCATCTAAGGTGTTTGAGACATCTACCATTTAGACCATTGTGTTACTTTGTGGAGTTGTCCTAAATACTACATAGAAATGATATCATTCTGCATTTATCCTTCTTCTTCTGGCTTACTTCATTTAACATTATATTTTGTAGTTCCATCTATGTTGCTGAAAATTGCATGATTATATAATTTTTATCTTTATGTAATATTTCATTGTATATATATACCACATCTTCATGATCCACTCATCAGTTATTGGACATCTAGGTTGATTCCAAGTCTTAGCTGTTGTACTGAGTGCTGCAATGTATAGTGGTGTGCATACATACTTTTGGATAAATGCACTGTATATTTAGTTTTAAACCAGGTCCAGTTATTGATGGAGGGTCGAAGAGCAAGCACAAAGACCTCTGGAACATTTTTTGAAGTACTTATTATACTGACCTTGAAGATTCATGGTTGTTAAACATAATTTCAGATTTTCAAGGAACAGACCATTTATTAACCCCTGGCACAGAGCAAACTTCAAAAAAGAACTTCCTTTTCCTGCTCAGACATATTTCTTTTCATTTGTTTTGCCAAGCTGCATGTGTATCCATTAACCTTAATCTGAGAGTAAGATAGATTTGGGGGGCAGCAATAAGTTTACCATTTCATCATTTCCTAGCACCTGAATATTGCTATATTTCTTGTCAAATAACTTCTAGAGAAAAAGGTGAGAGATTAATATGTGGATTGGGTAATACTGACACATGTTAAATGAGAAGGCAGTTTAGGCTCTGTAGATGAAATTTCAAACAAAATATGAGTATAGTATTGGGTTCCATATATTTACTTAACATTAAGTTTATTGAATAGTTAGTTGCTATTAGTCCTCAAATTGGAATGAAAAGTATTATTTTATAGAACATAAAATATAAAAACAGATTCCATTTGCATTTACAAAAACTCCATAACATCTGAACAAAATCACATTAATGACCTTCTACAGTGTCCATGTTTTTTAAATGTCAACTTATAATAATTCCATCAATTTACATGTAGATGACTGCTATCAAAATGTTTCCTCAAAATTTGCAAATGCAGTGCCTTTGACAGAACCGTTGTAGTAAAAAGATAGTTTAATTTTAAATATGACTGACATTTTTCCTGCTCCATTTCTATTTCTACCTCTTAAGAAAGTTTAGCAATTTAAGGCAAGTAACAGTTATCCTAGTTCTGGAGCTCCCAGTAGGGACTTGGATCTGCATTGAACCCCAATCATTTCAATGGCACTTTAATACCCTATAAGCACCTTCTGATCAATTTTACTTTTTAATTCCAAAGGAACATAGTTCATAATAAATACCTAACTTACTTAAATTCAAATAATAATCTGCTTCTCAAAAATTGATCCTACAGGACTAGAGTGATAGGACAGTTTGTCAGGCCTTGTCTTGCATGAAGAATAACAAAGTCTAGTTCCCAGCACTACAAAAACTTTCAGCCATATCAGGAAGGATCCCTGAGCACAGAGCCAGGAGTAAGCACTGGGAAATGATGGGTGTGACCCCCCAAAATAATCAAAACTAAATAAATTCAATCTATAACATTGTCTGCAGCATATATCTAGTTTTATATTGAATAATAAATTATATGAGTTTATATAACACAAGAATAATAAAGCAAAAGTATATGTTCCTGGAACTTATATTCTTACTATGTAAGATTCGCCCACATAAAATATCACTTTCCAATTTAATGCTTTATTTTCTCAGTGTAAGTAAATATATCAATCTATAAGTCAAGACAGCTTCACAAAGGAGTAAAGTTTGACTTATATTAATTTATCTTAGACATAAAGTAAAGTTATAGCTGTAAAAGGAAATAGAGCATCTTATTTGAGAAAGGCAGCATTAAAAAATGAATGGTCATGAGATCAAAAACAAAAATAATTGTCATAGTAAAGCAACTTTCTGTTAAGAATTGTCTATTTACTTTTCTAGTCACCATAACAGACCACTAGTGTCTCAAAGATGAACTACAGTTTTCAGGGTATTTATCTTAGAAGTGCTGTAAGAAATGGCTGCTGAGTTTCTCTATAAAAACAAGTAAATGAAACTATGCTTCTACCTTACAAGAAAAATATAAAACTAGATGTTGTTGACTGACACTAAATGTTGTATCTAAAGAAATGAAACAAAATATGAATATTAATTATTAAAAAGAACAAATCTGAAGCATTTCTTAAAAAGGTATTTCAATTTGATGACCTTGCCTTTCTCTGAGGAAAGATTTTTTCACTTGTTCAAATGACTGAGATGAGATGTATATATACAAATCTAGTAGTGTGTCTACTACATACTAAGTGTGACATTAGAGAAACCACTTGACTTTTCTGAGCTTCAATTAGTATGTGTAAAATGAGAGAATTAAAGCCTCAAAGTTGGTTGTTGAGATCATATGACAAATATACCTAATTTACATAATATATTTTAACTGTAAAGTTATATACATAAAAATAAAGGGTGATTATTAGATGATAATGTATATTTATTTTGAAATTCTTTCCAAACACAATAAAAGTTCTAATAATTACTATGATATCATTCAATGGCTAGAGGGCTTTGTGTGTTTTGGACTGGTGTAGTTCATGTTGAAAGAAGTTAGCTAAATGCAGTTACTTAGGAAGTATAGAATAGTAGAGGGATTAAGGTGCTTTTTGCAGGTAGCTGACCCTAGTGCCAAGCCCTGAATATGAATCCCTCAGTATTGTCAGGAATGATCCCAAATTACAGTCAGGAGCAGACATGAGCACAGCAAGTTGTGGACAAACTATCCCTCACCCTCAGTATCAAAAATGCAGTTATCTATGCAATGAAAAAAATGATCACAAAATGTTTTCTTTTTATCATTTGTTTATTGTGCTGTTCTGGAATAATGGGAAAAGTACTGAGTTTTTTATTCTCAGTGTTTGTTATACAAGTAAAATAACCTTTCACCGTGTTTACAGTATTATAATAGTAGCTTTGTAATTTGAATATCTTCACTTCATGATTTTCATTAAAAGGAATCTTGTTTTCATGATGAGATTTTTCAAGACACGAAGAAGTTCTTGTTCAATAGTCGAACATGCATTTTTGCTAAAGTCTAGTAATTAAATAGGAAACATGTACAATGTAAAGAAATTGCACATTTCAGTAAACTCTTGCAAAGAGTTATCACTAATATTTTCTTGGCATCTAAACTTGCTCAATTGGCCTATTTTAACTTGATTTAAGACTCTAAAATATATTTAAAGGACTTATAAAAATTCAATTTTATGGGGCCAGAGAGATGGTGCAGTGGCTGACCAGGCATGGACTGCGGTTTGATTCCCTGATGTCCCATATAGTCCCCCAAGTCATGAACAATTTCTGAGCAAATAGCCAAGAGTAAGCCCTGGGTGTCACTGGTGTAACCCAAAAATTAAAAAAAAATTCAATCTTGTGTCTACATGAAAGGATTTTACCATTTTTTGGTGGTGGCTTGCTTCTCCCATAATCAAAAGGTTCATCATATCCGGTTCTTTTTATACTTAACTAAATTGACATACCCTTTTGTATTCTCTCAAAATTGCATACATCTACCTTATGGGTAAAAGTGGATTTTATCAAGAGTTCATTAAACAGAAAAAAATCTGTTCAGTAAATAAATGAATTAATACATAAATACATTAGTATAATTTATTTCCACTTTCTTTGCTTCACAAAATTTAGTTTTGAGTTCTTGTGAAATATCTTTGTCTTTCAAGTGTTTTGGTAGCATAAAGAAGAGATTGGTGAGTATTATCAATAGGTGCATTTGCATTCAAAAAACAAAACTCTCTGAAAACATCTCTGAAATAAAGAATAGTAGTTTTTCTTGCTTGTCTTAATAGAAGTTTACAGATTACTATATTTTAACATTTAGTTTAAGGGACCAGAGCAATAGCATAGAGGTAGGGCATTTCTCTTGTATGTGGCAGCCCCAGGACCTGGGTTTGATCCCCAGCATCCCATATGGTCACCGAGCCTGCCAGGAGCTATTTCTGAATGCAGAGCCAGGTGTAACCCCTGAATACTTCCAGGTGTGGACCAAAAACTGAAAAGAAAAAGAAAAAAAGTTTAGTTAAGAGTAATCATTCAGGGACCGGAGAGATAGCATGGAGGTAAGGCGTTTGCCTTTCATGCAGAAAGACGGTGGTTCGAATCCCGGCATCCCATATGGTCCCCCGTGCCTGCCAGGGGCGATTTCTGAGCATAGAGCCAGGAGTAACCCCTGAGTGCTGCCGGGTGTGACCCAAAAACCAAAAAAAAAAGAGTGATCATTCATAAAGCAAAAACCATTTATATACTGAGATACACTGCCTAATGTTAAGGAATTTTGTAGCTATAAATTTATTTTCAAATAGGGCATTTAAGAAAAACATTTAAACCAAGGCATTATTTCTAAAGAGGATTGGTTCACATTGGCTGATGTCTTGTTTTATTTAAGCACTGTAAAATCAGGGTCATGTTTGTTACTCAGGTTTGCCATTTCAACCCCAGGTAAGGAGCTCCACCCCATAAGAAAGTGGATGGGTAAGTGAAAGTCTGTTACCCACCCAGGCTTGGTTCAACACAGCCCACATCTTAGAACCTTAGGGAGGTATCATGGCATTGGTACTCTTATAGTCACCAAAATAGAACATATGCTGGGGCACAAAACGCACCACTACAAAGTCAAGATAATAGAAATCCTGTTAACTGTCTTCTTGGATGCTCTAAATATATAATCACAAACAGAAAAAGAGAAGCAACTTAAATACTTGGAAATCAAAATGGGTCAGAAAAGAAAGCAAAGAAAATTTTAAAGATTCCAGGAAATAAAGGAGAATGAAGAGAGTACTTACAAAAACTCGTGGGTAACAAAAGTGTTATAAAAAAATCTGCATAGTTCATAGGGAAGAAAGGGCTCACATAAATAACTTGATTGCACAACTTTAAAAATTAAAAAAATGGGGGCCGGCAAGGTGGTGCTAGAGGTAAGGTGTCAGCCTTGCAAGCACTAGCCAAGGAAGGACCGCGGTTCAATCCCCCAGCATTCCATATGGTCCCCCCAAGCCAGGGGCAATTTATGAGTGCTTAGCCAGCAGTAACCCCTGAGCATCAAATGGGTGTGGGCCCCCCCAAAAAAAAAACCAAAAAAATTAAGAAAATGACTAATAAACAGAGACTAAACAACATGGAGAAATAAACAATAAAATACAGAGTGTAAAGTAAGGAACTGGAATAAAATATTTGCAAAATTCAAAGTAGCCAATAGCTAGTTCTTTGAAAAATATAAATCAGATTAAAAAACCATGGCAAGACTCACAAAGAGAGATAACCTGATTAAACTGAATTACAAATGACAGGGGAGGAAACCGAAATAGATATAGAAATTCAAAGGATCAACATAGATTACTTTAAGATTCTTTATGCCACAAAATAAGAGAACCTATATGAATGGGTAAATCTTCAACTCCTATAAACTCACTATCAGATTCAGAAATCTATAGAACACCTGAATAAATTATCTAAGAAACCAAAATTATATTAAAAAAACTCCCTGAAAACAAAAACCCATGGTCAGATAGATTGACTAGTGAGTTATTTCAAACATTTAAAGAAAACCTACTGGCGGAGCTGGAGAGATAGCATGGAGGTAAGGTGTTTGCCTTGCATACAGAAGGATGGTTGTTCGAATCCCAGCATCCCATATGGTCCCCTGAGCCTGCCAGGAGCGATTTTTGAACTTAGAGACAGAAGCAACCTCTGAGTGCTGCTGGTTGTGACCCAAAAACAAAGCAAAAAAAAAGTAAAAAAAAGAAAAGAAAAGAAAACGTACTGGTAATCTTTTTCAGGCTGTGCCAAAAATTGAAAGAATAAAAAATTACCAAATAGTATCTATGAAGTAAAACCCATGCTAATTCCAAAAGCAGAGATACTACCACAAAAGATAAATACAGGCCAATATCTGGGGCTTACTTAGATGCAAGTATCCTCTACAAAATACTAACAAAGAGACTCCAACAACTCATCAAAAAGAACATACACCATGTCCAAAGTGTTAGTATATTATGCATATCACGTAGTGTGATTGACTTACACATTTCTTATACAGATTTGATCCCTGGTACATGATGTGGTATCTGCAGCACCATCAGAGTGATCCCTGAGTCAAGAGCCAGTCATAAGCCCTGAACATAGCTGGGTGTGACTCCCAAATAATTCAAAACAAAAAACTAAAACAATTCATACATTATGACCAGTATGGTTTAACATGTACAAGTCAAACAACATAATAAAAATATCAATAGAATAAAAACATCATATTATATCATGTAGAGAAACCATTTGACGAGATCCAGAAACTATTTGTGGTAAAAACCTCTCAACAAAATGAAATTGAAGAAATTCTTTTCAATATAGTCATCGTAATTTACCATAAAACTACAGAAAACATTAGATTCAATGGGAAAAAACTAAAAGCCTTCCCTCTAAAATTAAGCAAAGATAAGTTTGCCCAGTTCCATTCAATATAGTACTAGAATTTACTTGCCATAGCTATTGGGCAAGAAAAAGATATCAATTGCATCTAACTAGGAAAGGAAGAAGTCAAGGTATCATCTTTTGTGGATAACATAATAAAACATATTTAAAAATTCCTAAAATCTCTCCAAAACAATTCCTATGCACAATAGATTTGTAGATTAAACTCAAAGTTTACAAAATTAAAGTGCAAAAGCCCTTCCCACTGACACCATATTTCCAGCAGAAAAAAAGTCACTCCTCCACCAACCTCCAAAATTATGGCTGCCGATACCTACGTAAGTCAATTCCTCGTTAATTCATCTGTGGCTTTCTCAGAAAAGAGTATGTGCAGATTTCCCTTTCTACATGAACTACATCATCCCAACTCACACAAAGCTTCACACCTTCTGAGAGCTCTGTGATTGATATCAATTAATATGATCTGCTCAACCTTCTCAAGTGAGACTGTAGTATAAGACTGAATAGTCGGGATATTTGCTTGGGAAATGGGGTTGGACTAAGTCTCCTTGCACTCAATCTGCCACCTAAAATCCTAACAGCTCCTTTCATCCTCATCATCTGTCAGGGAGAAAAATAGTCTGCTCCTCCAACAAGCTCCAAGTAAAAATGGCCACCTACTGCTAGTTGATATCTCTGTGGCGTTCTGAAAATGAGGTGAGGACAGATTTTACTTTTGGCTTGAACTTCAGTAGTCCAACACTATACCCTATATGACTCACAGAAACGACACATCTCAGAAATGTAATATTATCAAACTTCCAAGCCATCAAATCTGTTTTAGACCTATAAATTTTGGTCCAATAACTGCACCACATGATAATATAACACTTTGAGTAGAGTCATTCCAGTAAATCTGATGTAAAGTTACATAGTAAAATACCAATCTCCATGAGCCTAAACACAGAAGCACACTCCAAAGCTCAGTAATACTTAGACATGGACTTTAGTAACACCTTGGAGAAAATATAACAACCCTTTCAAATTGACCTCTGTTGATCTAAATTTTAATAATTCTATTTGTCTTTGTTTTCTAAAAGTAATATGAAGTAAATTTAAAAATATAAATATGAAGAAGTTCATGACTTTCCAACATGATAACAATGAAAGAGAAAAAGGATTTATTAAAAACTTTTCATTCACAATTGTACCTCACAAAATTAAATACCTAGGGAACAGTTTAACTAAAGAGGAGAAAATTGTATACAAAAACTACAAAACTACTAGTTTAAGAAATAAAAGAGTACACAAAAAATGGAATCATATCCCCTGAATGTGAATGGGGAAGATTAATATCATCAAAATGGCAATACTCTCCAAAGCATTGTACAGATTAGTGCAGTTCATTTAAGGATACTCAGGACATCTTTCCAAGAAATAGATCAAACAATACAGAAAGTAATTTGGAATAATAACACACACATGCTACACCTGCCCAGTGCGGCCCGACTGTGAGAAACTGTGAGTGCTACCTGTGTGTATTTGTCTCCTGTTCTGTCTCCTGACCTCTTGGGAGTGGGCCGAAACCGGCCCAGAAAATTCGCTCTCCCAGAGGCTCATTCAAGGGCTGGAACGCCAAATAACTGGTTCGAAATGTGAAAATCAACTATAAGCAGTACTTCACAGAAGGCAGTTCCCCTGTTTGTGACATCTGGCTGGGAAAATCTATGAATCTATGCCTGCCCAGTGGGGCCCAACTGTGAGAAACTGTGAGTTCTGCCTGTGTGTGTTTGTCTCCTGTCCTGTTTTCTGAACCTTTTGGGAGTGGGCCGAAAAGGCCCCACAAAATTCGCTCTCCCAAAAGCTCTGCTTCACAAAGTGGCCTTGAGCTCTTTCTAAGGAAAGAACACCACTGCAACAAGAAGAAAAAAAATCACACCAAGAACTGTGCTGGATCGCTGAAGCCCAGCATATCTCCCCAGACTGTCTTCTCTGCTGTGTGCTTGGGCCTAAGATATAATTCTGTGTGAGCTTTATCCATGGAGGACTCCTTAGAGTCCTCCTTCCTTGGAGACAATTCGACCCACCCAGAAAGGGCAGAGCCAAAGGAACGTGGCAGCGTACATTGGCCATCATTTAGCCAATGAATACAACACGAAGAAAAACCCACGATACAAGTGTGACAATGGGGAAAAAACGCAGGCCAGCATCAAACATAGAGAATGAAGATGACAATTCTGATGACCAGAAAATGGCCAACGAACTAATCAATCTCTCAGAAACGGAGTTTAGACAAGAAATATGGAAGATGCTCAAAGAACTCAAAGAAACCATGGATCTAGTTGAAAAGAACAATAATGAGAACCAAAAGAATATGAAGACAGAAATCACAACACTTCAAACTGAAGTAACAGTTCAAATAACAGGCCTGAAAAACTCAGTAAACAAATTGAATGACACAATGAATAAGCTCTCCAACAGGGTAATAGAAGCTGAGAATAGAATTGGTGCTGTAGAAGATAAGATAAATAACTCAATACAGTGGGAGAGATTGGAAAAAACTTAAAGCAAATGAATAGACAAACAAAAATTAGTCAAAGAATGGGAACAGATGAAAATAGAAGTCTATGATAAACTTAACAGAAACAACTTAAGAATCATTGGAGTCCCAGACCCAGGAAGAAAATTTCCAGGAAGAATCAATGGTCAAGAAAATCATTAAAGAGAAACTTGCAGAGCTAAAGAATATACACAATCAAATCTTGCATGCCCGAAGAGTACCAACCAAAAGAGTCCGCAGAAATAAAACCCCAAGAAACATCCTAGTCACAATGACGAATCCCACAGATAGAAACAGCATCCTTGAGATTTACAGCAGTCCTGTCACCAGAAACACTCAAGGCCAGAAAGCAGTGGTGGGACATAGTGTCAAAACTCAATGAAATAAATACTTTGCCTAGAATACTGTACCCAGCAACTCACTTTCAGGTTTGAAGGAAGAATACATGGTTTCACAGACAAAAAACAGCTCAGAAACTTTACAGGCTCAAAACCAGTCTTAAGAGAATAAAGGAAGGACCTACTTTAAGACAAGACTGACCAAAAGACACACCAAACTTCGATATAAAGATGGCCATAAATCCCAGGACAATTCTTTCTCTCAATGTCAATGGACTAAATGCCCAGTTAAGAGACACAGTGGCTAAATGAATCAAAACTCAATGCAACATTCTGCTGCCTACAAGAAACACACCTGAATAGTCAGAACAAACATAGACTCAAAATAAAAGACTGGAGAAAAATTATCCAAGCAAATAACACCCATAAAAAGCTGGAGTGGCCATACAAATATCAGATAATGCAAATGTTATACTCAGGAAAGTAGTAAGGGACAAAGATGGATATTTTGTATTAATCAAGGGTCTGTACAGCATGAAGAAATCACTCTCCTAAACATATATGCACCAAATGAGGGGCCAGCAAAATATTTAATACAATTGTTGAGAAATCTAAAAAATAATATCAATAACAACACAATAATTGTGGGGGAACCTCAATATGGCTTTGTCAACACTGGAAGGTTAACCAGACTGAAACACAACAAGAATATACAAGACCTGAGAAGAGAAATGGAAGAAAGAGGCCTAGTAGATATATATGGGACACTCCATCCCCAGAAATCTGGATACACATTTTCTCCAATAAACAAGGGAGATTTTCCAGGATAACTACATGCTGGCACATAAAACATACCTCCATAATATCAAGAGGATAGAAATTTTGCAGGCTACCTTCACTGACCACAAGGCTCTGAAATTATATGTGAATTCCAAATGGACACAGAAGAAAAATTTTAATACCTGGAAGTTAAACAGCATCATACTGAATAACTAGTGGATCCAAGATGAAATCAAAGAGGAAATAAAAACTTTCCTGGAAACAAATGATAATTAAAACACAAACTATCAAAACTTATAGGACACAGCATAGCAGTACTGAGAAAAAAAATTATAGCTTTGGAAGCACACATCAGGAAGGAAGAAGGGGCCTACCTGAATAGTTTAATGATGCAGCTCATAGAATTAGAAAGTGCTCAAAAAAGGACCCAAAAAATAGAGAGACAGAAGGAAATAACAAAGGTGAGAGCAGAAATCAACAAAGTGGAAACCCAAAAAATACAATCTGAAAGATCAACGAAAGCAGAAGTTAGTTCTTCAAAAAAAAATAAACAAGATTGATAGACCACTGTCAAAACTTACAAAGAAAGAGAGAGAGAAACTTGATAACTAATATTAAGAATGAAAAAGGAGAGATCACTACTGATATGGCAGAGATTCAAAGGGTAATTAGAAACTACTTTGAGAAACTCTATGACACTAAAAATGAGAACCTGGAAGAAATGGATAAATTCTTGGACTCTTATAATCTCCCGTGGTTGAATGAAGAAGATGTAACATATCTAAACACTGCCATCATTATTGATGAAATTAAAATGGTAATCAAATGTCTGCCCAAAAACAAAAGCCCAGGCCCAGATGGATTCACTAATGAATTCTTTCAAACTTTCCAAGAGGAATCACTACCAATCCTGGCAAGACTCTTTCATGAAATCGAAAAAAATGGGGACACTTCCTAAATAGCTTTTATGAAGCCAACATTACCTTGATACCTAAACCAGACAGAGATGCTACGAAAAAAGAAAATTACAGACCAATATTGCTGATGAATGCAGATGCAACGATCCTCAATAAAATACTGGCAAATAGGATTTAATGCTTCATTAAGAAGATCATCCACTATGATCAAGTAGGTTTCATCCCAGGAATGCAAGGATGGCTTAATATCCATATATACACAACATCAACAAAAAGAAAAATTAAAACCCCATGATCACATCAATAGATGCAGAAAAACATTTGATAAGGTCCAACACCCATTCTTGATCAAAACTCTCAGCAAGATGGGAACGGAAGGAACCTTTCTCAATATAGTTAAGGCCATCTACCACAAGCCAGTGGCAAATATTATCCTCAATGGAGAAAAATTAAAAGCCTTCCCTCTAAATTCTGGCACAAGACAATGCTATCCTCTCTCACCACTACTATTCAACATAGTACTGGATGTACTTGCTATAGCGATTAGGCAAGAAAAAGGTATCAAGGGAATCCAGATAGGAAAGGAAGAAGTCAAGCTCTCACTATCTGCATATGACATGACACTACTTAGAAAACCCTAAAGACTCTAACAAGAAGATTCTAGAAACAATCGACTCATATAGCAAGGTGGCAGGCTACAAAATTAACACACAAAAATCAATGGCCTTTCTATATACCAATAGTAATAAGGATGAAATGGACATTAAGAAAACAACCCCATTCACAATAGTGCCACACAAACTCAAATATCTTGGAATCAACTTGACTAAAAATGTGAAGGACCTATACAAAGAAAACTATAAAACTCTGCTCCAAGAAATAAGAGAGGACACACGGAAATAGAAACACATACCCTGCTTATGGGTTTGCAGGATTATCAGCATGGTATTGGAATAAAAACAGGCCCTCAGATCAGTGGAATAGGCTTGAATACTCAGAAAATGTTCCCCAGACATACAATCACCTATTTTTTATAAAGGAGCAAGAAATCCTAAATGGAGCAAAGAAAGCCTCTTCAACAAGTGGTGTTGACACAATTGGCTAGCCATTTGCAAAAAATTGAACTTAGACCCCCAGCTAACATCATGTACAAAGGTAAAATCCAAATGCATTAAAGACCTCAATATCAGACCCCAAACCATAAGATATATAGAACAACACGTAGGCAAAACACTCCAGGACATTGAGACTACAAGCATATTCAAGGAGAAATCTGCACTCTCCAAGCAAGTGAAAGCAGAGATTAACATATAGGAGTATATTAAGCTGAGAAGCTTCTGCACCTCAAAGGAAATAGTGCTCAGGATACAAGAGCCATCCAATGAGTGGGAGAAACTATTCACCCAATACCCATCAGATAAGGGGCTACTCTCCAAAATGTACAAGGCACTGACAGAACTTTACAAGAAAAAAACATCTAATACCATCAAGAAATGGGGAGAAGAAATGGACAGTCACTTTGACAAAGAAGAAATACAAATAGCCAAAAGACAGATGAAAAAATGCTCCACATCGTAATCATCAGGGAGATGCCAATTAAAACTACTATGAGGTACCACACATCACAAATAATGAGAACAAGCAGTGTTGGCGGGGATGTGGAGAGAAAGAAACTCCTATCCACTTCTGGTGGGAATTCTGTTTAGTTCAACCTTTATGGAAAGCAATATGGAGATTCCTCCAAAAACTGGAATTCGAGCTCCCATATGACCCAGCTATACCACTCCTAGGAATATACCCTAAAAACACAAAAATACAATACAAAATGCCTTCCTTACACCTATTTTTATTGCAGCACTATTTACCATAGCAAGACTGTAAACAACGAAGATGCCCTTCAACAGACGAATGGCTAAAGAAACTGTGGTACATATACACAATGGAATATTATGTAGCTGTCAGGAGAGATGAAGTCAGGAAATTTTCCTATACATGGATGTACATGGTATCTATTATGCTGAGTGAAATAAGTCAGAGAGAGAGAAAAATGCAGAATGGTCTCGCTCATCTATGGGTTTTAAGAAAAATTAAAGACATTCTTGCAATAATAATTTTCAGACACAAAAGAGAAAAGAGCTGGAAGTTCCAGCTCACCTCATGAAGTTCACCACTAACAGGGATGAGTGTAGTTAGAGAAACAAGTACATTTTGAACTATCCTAATAAGGAGAATATATGTGGGAAATAGAAAGCCTGTCTAAATTACAGGTGGGGGTTACGTGGGTAGGAGAGAAATTTGGACATTGGTGATGGGAATATTGCACTGGTGATGGGTGGTGTTCTTTACATGACTGAAACCCAAACATAATCATATATGTATTCAATGTGTTTAAATAAAATATTTATAAAATAACACACATATATACACATGTGCATCCTGAAAATCTAAAGCAGTCTTGTGGGAAAAAGATGAAGACAACATTCTCTAACTTCAAACTGTACTATAAAGCGATAGTAATTATAAACATAATACTAGAATATTGACAGACAGTCATGTGAATATGAATGAAATGAGTACTCTGAATCTGACTCACAAGAATAAAACCAGTTACTCTTCACTATAAAGAGCAAAATATGTGAAAGTAAGCAAAGAATGTTTAACAAGTGGTATAGGGAAAACTGGCCATCTACATGAATAAAGAAAAGTACTCAAAACTCTGTCACATGCACAAAAGTGAAATCAAAATTGATTGAAGTCCTTGTTATCAGATATCAATCCATAATGTACATAGATGGACACAGAGGTAAAACTTACATAATATTGAAGCTAAAGGGATCTTCAAAGATAAAACACTGTTGACAAAGCATGTGAAAGCACAGATAAACAAATAAGAGTACATTAAATTAATAATTTTCTGCATCTCAAAAGGAATGGTGACCAGGAATAAAAGATAGCCCCAGAATGAGAGAAATTATTTGACAACACTTATCTGATAAGGGGTTACTAATAAAGATATATGGCACTGGTAGAACTTTACAATAACAAAGATCCAACTCCATCAAAATATGGTAAGAAGAGATGAATAAAACTTTCTCAAAGAAGAAATATAACGACCAAAAGGCACATGAAAAAATGTTTTGCATTTCTAGTTATACGGGAAATACAAATCAAAACAATAATGTGGGGCCGAAGTAGAGTACAAGTAGAGTGTTTGCATTGTTTGTGTCTGAACCAGGTTTGATCCCCAGCATTACATAAAGCCTCTTGAGCCTGCCAGAAGTAATTTCTGAGAGCAGGAAAACCAAGAGTAACCCCTGAGCACTTTCTGGTGTGACCCCAAAACAAAACAAAAATCAACAATCAAACAAAATAAACGATAATGAGATACATTCTCACACCACAGAAACACTGGGGAAAAGGGATTTATTTATAAAGTTATTACACACCCCTACCTTTAAGTACCCATGAGAATTCCCTATCTGTAAATTAACCTCAGTTCTACATTCCTTCCCTTCAATCATCCCTCCATTATTTTTACATGACAAGTATACTTTTTAGTATATGCTCTCACCTCCCTTAGCAATATTCGAGTGCTCTAGACTTTCTATTTACACTCCCATTTACTTCCTTACAGACTATATATCTCGTACACACACACTCACACACACACACCATACACACTTTTATAACCCTATTGTCTAAAGTATAATAAATATAATTAGGTGAGGGGCTGGTGAGATAGTACAGTGGGTCAGGCCCTTGCCTTTCATTGGGCCACCCAGGTTCAATATCCAGCACCCCATATATTCCACCTAGCTCCACCAGGAATGATTGCAGTTAGCACTCAATCTCTGGCATCCTATATATGTCCCAGGAGTATATGCTTAATCCCTTCTAGGCAGGCCCTACCACATTCACCAAATAGGTGTATTGTTGTTTTTTATTAAGTCACAGTGAGATAGAAATCTAAATTTTAGTTTCACTCAGACAATCTTCCAACATCATCTCTTCATCAGTATTCATTTCCACCACCAATTTCCCCAGTTTCTCCTATGCCATCCCCATCCCCAGTCTGCTCTCTCTCTCTCTCTCTCTCTCCCCTCTCCTCTTTCTTCTCTTCTCTCCTTTTCATCCTTTTAGGCACCAGTTGCAATTCTATTACTGAAGGAGCATCATGCATATAACTCTACAGCCTTTCAATTCCCAGTTCTTGTCCAGTGACTATTTCCAAATATTATTTTCCTAATGATGCCTTTTCTGTCCTAACTGTCCCTCACCTTCACCCCTTTCATTTCTATTGTCTTTGGGTATTATTCTTATACTATGCTCCTTTTTGTTATTCTATAGATGAGTGTGACCATTATATATCTGTCTCTCTCTCTACTTAATTCACTCACAAATAGCTGTGTTTTAATCCTTGTATTATGTTGTTGATGCATGTAACAAGTCTCTGGGTGACTTATTGAAGTGGTAATGAGAGAAGTGGCACCTTTAAGAAAGGAATCTGCTTCTTTGTCTCTACTCACTTTTTTGTCTTTTCAGAATGATGGAGGTGGAGAGAGAGAAAGAGAGAGATCTAGGAGAGAGATCTAGGACTGTGAATCCTGCACTTATCAGGAAAGTAATGTTAGTCATAGAACTTATTCAAGTCATTCTTACAGATCCTTTGTCTTTCTCTCAAAAAGAAATTTTATGAGACATGCATTGAAGTACAATTAGGATTTATCTAGAAATTCTGAGGAAGGGGAGGAAAAGGAAGAGAAAAAGACAGAGTAAAGCACTCAATAGTGTGTTCAGACTTATCTCTCCAAAGGTGGAAAGTGCCCCAATACACATCTTAGCATTAAAGTATGGAAAAACAATGGAATACCAATTCTCAAGAGGGCTGGTAGAGTGGCATGTCCATGCAGGCACCATGTGCATGGACTGACAACACACATGTGTGCAATTTATTTGTGTCAAGTGGGCTTTTATAGTGTCTTCCCAACCTGTTCCCACTTAGATTTTTCTACTTAGATAAGAGTCATTGCTAGGGTATTTCTCAGAGAGAATACTGGGAATTCAATAGTCTTCTATATTCCTTTCTTGTTCCTGTCAGGTATTTCTCTCAGTAGAAGGTCCAGCTATTTATGGGACTGCAAGGAAACCAGGTAAGGATCTTATCAGAACTTCTATATTATGTTCATAAGAGGGGTCCTGGCAGTAATGGTTTAGCAGTTTAAGGCCAGTAAAGAAACTACCTTCAAATTCTACCTCTTGGTTTATTTAAATTCCAAGATTGTTTTTTACTTTATTATCAATGCCATGGGAGGGGCCTTCCTTACTTTGCTGCCTGCTTCACTGCCTAGAGTCAATATTTCCAAAACAACCAAATTTTAATAATATGATTAAACATAGTGAAAAGTTTCAGAGAATACATTACACGGATGGTGATTTTATTTTTAAAAATAATTCAAAACACTAGCTATTAATTTTATTAAAAAACACATCAGGATAAAATGCCACAAACAAAATATGTCTAATAAGCATATCATGACCAAATGGGCTAATTACTATAGTACATCCTTGGAAGTTGATGGAAATTACTTCCAAATCTTAAAGAAATTTTCTCAGTTGTAGGTATTGGCTCATTCATTTTAAAAATCAATTTCCCAGAGACAGAGAGATTGAACAGGGAATAAGGTGCTTGCTTTGAGTGCAGTGGACCTCAATTTGGTCCCTGGAACTGAATATGGTTCCTTGATCATGTATAGAACTGATCGCTGACCACAGATCCAGGAATAAGCCCTTAGTACCACCAGATATGACTTCCATGCACCCCCAAAATACATTATTGTGATCAACAAATTATTGTAGACGCACCCAAGTTAATGGGAGTGAAATTCATGTTTTGCAAGGACCCATGTACAGAGTGGAAATAATCTAAATACACCCCATTCTATCATGATGTAATTTAATTCCATGCTTTAGCACCAAATGCCATATGTAGAATCACATTAAGATATCCATTTCTGAGAACGCTCCACATGCCAGGATTTCTGTGTCTTTGACTGGTATGTTGGGGGCTCTGGGCAGGACAGCTAGCCACAGGCCCCCTGGGCTGAACACATTGTCCAGGGGACCAAGATCCCCCCAAACCTGGTGAGTCTTCAGGGCCACGCCTGGTTAATCGGGCCCTGGGGGGAGGGGGGAGAAATCCCTCCCTATGCATCCCAAAACTACATGTATTAAGAGTATTCCTTACTGTTATGTTACGTTTTTCGTATCCAGAATCTTTATTTTGTATTGTGCCCTTTCCCACATCCCTACAAAGCTCTTTTTTATCCCTTTACTCTCTATCCCCCCCCAAACATCTCTAATCTACATTACTCTTTTTAATCAGTAGTGTACAAGCCTTATCACAACCCCAAACTGTTTCAAGATACATAAAATGGACACGTATTTCTTTAGAATATTTTGTGTTTTTTCTCTGACAGCTATAATTCTTACTAAATGTTGTATTATATAGTGATGATTCTAACCACTTTTCATCTTCTCTTTTTGAGCTGTTCAACAAGGAATCTTAGAGAAAGAGTCCCCCAGATTAATGCTTATGATTGAACCATAATTGTTCTTATCACCCCCATATGCGCCAAGAACACCACGTGGCATTGCTCCTTTTTTGCATAGGCACATTAAAATGGGAAAATAGTATACATATAAATAAGATCCTATCTAATAGATATTGGTACAGACAAATCTTATAGTGCAAAGGGACCTTACACCCTGAACATTGACATAACGACCTGGCACAGACCTCAGAAGAAAGGGCATTTCCCTGAACCAGGGAAGCCATCCACAAAACATCCAGGCTGGTCTATAGCATCACCTGGAAGCAATCCTCTACCAAGGAAGACTCTACACTGCTCAGACATTGTCCTGCACAAAAGAGACTTCCATTAACACTGAGAAGACTTAACAACAACAACGACCTGCTTACAGGACAGGGCTCCCTGCGTTGCACTTTGACTGTGAGGTGAAACCAGAGGACGCTCCACATCCTGACTTCAATGTTGGATATACAGATTCCAGGATCTTTAATACAGAAGCTTGATACCAACAACAGAGACTGTGTGAAAAATATAAGTGTGTTGGCACTACAGACAATGTCTTGGATTGGACGATCTAGCTTGCCTGGAGCCTAGAGTTGGTCTTGTGCCAGGAACCTTCAGGGGTCGGGTCTTTTTGTATTTAGACCAAGGTTATTTCTTTCCATGTCCCTCATATTTTGGTGGGCCTATGCAAACAACAATTGCCACTCTAACACCATTTTTGCTGTGCTCCTTTGACTCTAATCTTTAAAAAGAACCCACTTAAGATTTGAGGTTAACTTAAGCTAATATGCATGAATATGGAAATGTAAAAAAATGCTATGCCTATAATGTTTAAGGAGTTATGTAAGTTTTATGGCTTTAGATTGCCTTGTGTGCTGTTAAGAAATATTACAGTGTGTTACAATCTTAATGTTCTTTGGATGAAATTTCAAAGTTGGGATATCAGCAAGGGGACTTCTGAGAATTATGTTATGTATTGTCCTTCCATTGTAACTTTACCTTGTCCTCTTTCTTTGCATCCTTGTTCTCATAATTAAAAATAAAAAAAATAAAAAAATAAAAAAAGATATCCATTTCTACATTATTCAGGTAGGAATTTCCTACTCAAACATACATATTTAAATAATATTGTTATGAATGCCTACTATAGGATAGTCATCACTGGGAACAAAGCAGTAAGTGAGATATTTCTATTGGAAAGCCATCAATTTAGAGATTTAAGCAAATAATAGATATGTAATCAGATTTATACAGGGGTCCAAAGTTCTGTGGGTCTTTCAACAGGAGCCTCTCTTCCTTCTATTTAGGCAGAGGCATCATAGTTTCCTTCTTTACAATATTATGCTTGAGTTATAGCAAAGAGTGAATAGTAGTTGTTTGATATAAAGGTGAATGAAGGTACAGAGAGGAATCAGAGGATATTAAATAGAACGTAAATGAATATGGAATGTATAATAAACAAAAAATGTGCACTATGACTAGAGTGTAAATGGTGAGGTTAAGTTAAGCATGACTGAAACTTGTAAAGACGTATTTGTGATAGTTCTTTCAGGACACTTGAGACAAATATTTGCATTTCATGCCAAACCAAAGAAGTTGCTTGATCCTTTTTTAATCCATGATAAAAAATCATTTTCAGCATCTGTTTATTTTTTATCCCACAAATGTTTTGACAATGGTTTAAATTCTATATGTTCCAGTAAAATAGATTTTTGAATGTTGCATTTATCTTCAAAATACATATAATATAGACTGAAGAATGAATACAGTAAAATCTCAGGCAAATTCCTTAATTTTTCACATCAATCTACTCATTTGGACTGTTTATAATAATTTAGTACTTAACTCTCAGGAATAAATAAAACTGTTATATAGCTAACATTAGAAATATTAATAACTTTGTTATTCAGAAAAATGTATGTATCCTCTCTGATTATGGAAGATTAAATTTCCAAAAAGTTTATGGCTGGGTTTTGGGAACTTAAATATGCCCTCTGTAAATATTTTCCTATTCCTCAAAACTGTCTTGAATCATTATTATACATACCTTTTGTAAACCATAAATTATACTCACTGATATTACTTAAACCACAAAACATACTCACTGATATTACTTATCTTGATTTGTTACTAAGTGAATAGCTTACGGGTAGAATTTATATATTATTCATATTTTTGTTTTATTTTTTAGAATCTTTTTTATAATACTCTGTTTTAGAATTAATTTTCTTAAAATCCTTTCCATGGTGTTAAATCTAAGAGAATTTTAATAAATTCTCATTTATTAGATTCCCAAAAAACCACCATGTGGTACCAAAACAAAAAGTAAAATATTATATAATTTCAGTAGTATAACTTTACAACTCTATGTACATATCAGTCACATTGCACCTACTGCTAGAAAGGCCTTTCTACCAGTTCTTTCCAATGATTTCTCTCCTCCTCTCAACTATTTAGTGTTTGTTTTATTTTTTTTGTTTGTTTTGGCCATATCTGACAATGCTCAGGGCTTTCTCTTGGCTTTCTGCTGAGGGATCAAGGATCATATTCAGAACATAGAATAAAATCTTGATTAATCTACACATTTTGTTTTATTTTTATCAGTTTTATTTGCTTTAGTTATTTCTATTCAACACTTCACTTCCTTCCTTCTATCACTTAGCATAATCACTTTAAGTTTTATCCATTTAGTCCTCAAAGGCACAATGTCATCTTCCTTAAATAGATGAATTATTGAAGTAGATTACAAGTTTTACACCATGTATGTTAAATTATAAGTAACAGAAAATAAATACAAAAGTGATCATGGTAGGTAGTAACAGACAATAAAGACAAAGGTGATCATGGTATCTAAAGGTCTTGAGATGTAAATGAGATGTAAATATAAAATATTTATATATTTATATTTATATACTTATAAATATATATTTAAATTCTAGTTGATTTCAGAGTATATTTCCACTTTTTCAGTGTCTGATCAAAACCTAGTAAACTCACACAAACAAACAAACATGTGTATTTAGTTCATGACTTTGTCTGATGAAATTCTGGGTTGGGCAGTTGACTATCTTGACTTGACTGGCACATTCATACTTCTGCAATTGGCTTCCTGTCAACTTTCCTAAGATAAATGAATGCTCACGTATGTCTTGTGATAAAGTAAATCAACTAATACTTTTTTATTTGGTGGTTACACTTTTATGTAAAAATGTAAAACTGTACAACACATTCCAAAACTTTGTTTGCAACATCCTATTGCATAACTGACCAGAGTATATTACATTGCCAATATCAGACTTAGATGTGGAAGAAATCACAAACTCACATAAGAGTGTAGTATTCATTCAGGAATAGAAAGGATTATTGTAATATTTTAAAAATATTCTACATTCTTGGGGCCGGCGAGGTGGTGCTAGAGGTAAGCGCTAGCCAAGGAAGGACCGCGGTTCGATCCCCCCGCATCCCATATGGTCCCCCAAAGCCAGGGGCAATTTCTGAGCACTTAGTCAAAAAGTAACCCCTGAGCATCAAATGGGTGTGGCCTGAAAAAACAAAAAAAAATTCTACATTCTAGGCTAGAGGCAAAGTATTTACCTTGTATGCAGCTCACTCTGGTTTAAATCCATTTGCAATGCATAAAGAGCTCTGAAAACCATTAATGCTCATTTCTAAGTACAGAACAGAAATACCCCCGAACACTGCCATGTGTGGCCCCCAAACCCTGAATACTATAATAAAAAATAAATTATCTTTATCAATATTATTTCTACTATTCATAATAAACCTAGACATTAATGTTCTAATATTGAATAAAATAAAATTCAGACCTGTTGAATGGCTTGTAAACTCTACATACAGAATGAATTATAAACCAGTTTGGGGGCTAGATGGGGTGGCACAAGCAGTAGGGCATTTACGTTATGCGTGCTAACCTACCATGGTTTGATCCCCCGGTGTCCCATATAGTCCCCCATGTCAGGAGCAATTTCTAAGCTCATAGCCAGGAGTAACCCCTGAGCATCACAGGCTGTGTCCCAAAATCCAAAAAAAATAAAACAAACAATAAAACACAGTTTTTCTTACTGTAATATGTATATCAATTCTACTCTCCAGATAATCACAAATAGTCAGTAAGTTTTATTGACAAATACTGATTTTGATAACATGATAAAAAATACAGGAAGACAGTTTCATGTCTTCAAGGGAGTAGAATGAAACAAAACTAAGATATTTTTTTCTGTGCTGTAAAATTCACAGCATGCATATCATTTCCCCCAGATACTTTTCACCACTGCATAATGATCATACCCAGTAACAACATTACAGTCTCTACCCGGTGATTTTATTTTAAAAAAAAGTCCAATAACAAATCACCATAAAAAAGCAACTTGCTAAAACGTGTTTGATAGATGTTCTTACTTATCTGTGGTATATAGAATAACAAAATAACAAGACAAGGGAATGGAATGTATCAAAGGTGGTTCTAGATTACAGACATAAGTGGAGAAGTCAGAGCCATTCAGGAGACAAGGGTGAGGAATTTTGGATTCATCCATGGTATAGAGGTAGGATATATGAGTATATTTAAAGCAATGGATTCAACACAAGTTTGTTCATTTCGAAGGACCCAGACTACATAATGAAACATTAAAATGTGCATGTTAAGAAGGTGGACTTTGTGGTGGGAAGGAAGCTGGGGACATGAGAGAATTTTTGCTGACCCTGACAATGAGGTTAGAGTTGGAATATTCTTGGATGCCAAAAGCTTTATTATTGATAGCTTTGTAAACCATGATGCCTAATTTTTTTTAAATGTAAATGATCATACAATCTTGGTGGTTATGCAGTGAAACACCACAGAATTTTAGGCACAAGCACAATTATTTCTGCTATTTAAGAAACACAATTAAATGTCCAAGAACCTACATACAGCTTTGTTTTTACCTTTATAGCAAAACAGACAAACAAAAAAACACTTTTTCATCAATAGTTTTTAGCAACTTTATCCTCCACTTTGCTTAGGATTTTATTTTTTAAATAATATCTTTATTTAAGCACCATGATAACAAACATGTTTGTAGTTGGATTTCAGTCATATAAAGAATATTCCCCTTTACCAGTGCAACATTCCCACCACCAATGCCCCCCATCTCCCTCTTCCCTCACCCCCTCCCTGTATTCAAGACAGGCATTCTACTTCTCTCACTTTTTGTTCCTACAGAGAATAATTTTCTTCTTACTTGCTTGATGAGGGAAATTTCAGAAACTTGAGTTCGTTTATACTTCTCAATTCTTTGCATTGTCAAAAAATGAAAATCACCAAAGTAATAAATATTATGACTTTATTAACATATTTATTATTTTCAAGCATTCACTCATACCAAAATATGCTGAATAAGAATTATTTGCTACACATCTTATTTGAAATTGAACAAAACGTCAATTACTTTCAGTGAACAGAGGTGTCCTGTCACAGAATACACTTATATAATAGAATAAAATTTAATATTGGATTGTCCCCCTAAAGACCTCTTTTCATAAATGAGTACACATTTCTTATTGTATCTCAGTACTAGATTCTGAATAAATCATGAAGTGTAAATATCTCATAATTCCACAAAATGAATAGTTATTTCCCAAGAGAATTGACTTTTCAAGAGGATTTGTGGGAAATAGCCATTGATCTTCATTTCATTCTGTTTCCCTGGTGTAACGACATTTCCTGTCTCAGGCAATATTTTGTTCTAAGCATAGAATTTTAAGCTAGCAGATTATTTGCTGTACTGGTTTTTTGAGGTAATGGCTCAGTTCCTATCAATGCTTAACACACTTATCCTAATGAAGGAAGATGCATATTAACCCATAGAGGTTTTAATTAATTAAAATCCAAAAGAGCTCATATTATTCTCTTTACAATGTCCTAGGAAGACATTTGCAATCAAGAATACATATGTAAAGCGTAAAGCAGGGGCTTAAGAAATGGTATAGAGGATAAAGCATTTTAACTTACCTTATACACAGCCGACCCAGGTTGGATCACTGGCAACACATGTGGTCTAATTCTGTCTCTTCTTTTGTATGTATTTATGAGTGAATTACTTCCTTTTCAGAGGCTCAAACAAGATTTTATGATTAATATGAGTATTATTTGTTAATCAAAATCTCTGCTGGGTCAGAGTGATAGCATGGTAGGGCATTTGCCCTGCATGCGACTGACCCGGGTTGAATTCTCAGCATCTCATATGGTCCCCCTAGCCTGCCAAGAGCATTTTCTGGACTCAGAGCCAGGAATAACTCCTGAGCACCACCAGGTGTGGCCCCAAAACAAAAACAAACAAAAAGTTGTCTGTTGTCGCTAATTAATAGTCTAATGATACTTTTCAAACGAAATTAGCTCCAAGTTTTTCCTTCTGGTATATTACCTTGCCAAGATACAGGTCACATTATTATAATGTCTTTTTCCAGTAAAATGTGAAACGACACTTTTTGAAAGTTGATATTACATCCTTTCTTTAAGTGCCTTAAGACAAATCTGACCATCTTTCACAAGATATCATTGCAAAGGACACATTAACTAGAGCCCAGTCATTTTGGTCAGGCACTGCCTATTTCCAAGCCTTTCTAGGTAGCCACTGCATTCCATTGATTTCTAGCTATGAAAATCTATTGAATGTTTACCTTATCATTTTTTATTGTTAGGTTTGGGGCCCAACCTAGAATGCTACTCTGGATGAGAATTTTACATAAAATATGATCAGTTTCTTATCCTAAATGTGCATGAAGAAGCATTGGGTAAAAAGTTAGCCAATGGAAGAAGAAACAGGTAATAAAATAACTAACAGAATTGCTAATGACTTAGCAATTAGTGTGTATTTTTATTAGAGTTTGAGCACGCTAAAATATTGTTATTATTCAGCCTACCATCAAAATACTAATCGATTATAACTATGAATGTATTGAGGAGGTTAATGAGAATAATATGAGTGTGAATAGGATGGATTCTCCTATCCAGAAAGGAAGTCAATCTGCAATACTAGGTATTTCGGATTTTCTGAGACAGTGATTTATTTCGGCTATAAAAAGGTTACTAAAACCATAAAATGTTGTTAAACAACTTTGACTGATAAGACTTGACATAGCATGATGATGATATGTGTCTTGGTTTATAATGCTCATTTTTATTCTTCTTTTTTACTCGTCAGCACCTCAACTGAATCTCTTGCTTTTGAAGCATAAGACTTCTAGTAAGGTCTGAGTCTTCTGGAAAATTGATTTTCCTGGGCACATTGCTGCTATTGCCTCATGCTGATGAATTACCCTGCTAGTGAAACACAATTTCCACTAAATCAACAAATAGTTGTTATAAAGGCTCTAAGTCTTACTCTATTCCTACAACTAAAGCTTCCATCTCCTGCTCATTAATCCTTGTAAGTGAGTTTCAAACAACAGGGAATATTCCAGTAAACCCTCTTCCTTTACTAACTATTTTTTAGTTGTTTCCTAACATTCTGAGGAAAGAATGATGAGTTGCATATATAGGACTTTTAAAGTGCCAGTGGAAATATCCTCCTACTATCAATAATCTTGGTCCATTGGGTATACTAAAGTAAAAAAGAAAATAATTGGGAAAGAAAAGCAAAAGAGAAGACAGATAAAAAGGAGGAAAATTAACATTCAAGGAACATCTCTTCATTTTTGAACTTGGAACTTCAAAAAGAATAACCATTCTTACATTCAGAGACTAAAAGAATTTCATTGTAATTCTTTATGTGATCGTACCAGAGTTGCACTGCTTTGAGATTATATTAAATTAGATCATCATAATCATCATTATTGTTATGGTTATCATAATAAGTCCTACTGATTTTTCTTGGCTCTATCTACTCAATGTTTACTCCCAGTAATTTTTTAGCAGTGAACCAACTATTTTCCACTCTCAGAGTATAAGTTTTCTATATGTAGACAAATGCTTTTTTTGTAAGTTAAGAGGCCTATGGGTAGGCATGTTTAATAATGGTAAAAAAAAATACATATTAGTCAGCTTCAGATTTCAATTAGCAATGGATTTATCATCTTTCTCAATAGAGTTTTAGCTAAAAGACTATCATTGTTTTCATTGTTTGAACAAGAAACAAGAAAGGAAGATTTTTACTTGAATGATCACTTAGGAAAACAAAAAAAGGCATTCTTTCTATGTAAATATTTAAAAATTGTTAGTGTAGACTGTACACTAACTAAACTTTGTTGTTTTTAAATTTTCAAATGCTGGTTTACAAAGAGAATGAATCTCTCTAACATTTCTATGCCCAGGTACTATGCTAGCATTAAAAGCCACTCAGCATTTGATCTTAAAAGAAAATTCTAGGCCTCATTACAGAGTTCCAAAAGTTTCTCTCTGTTCTCTACTTCTGCAATATCTTCATTCAATCAATCCAAAGTACAATTCTAATGTATCTTAACAAGACTTACTTTCATGATGAAGGTGCATAATTTCTCTTAAGTTTATATGATCTCTCTCTCTCTCACACACACACATGCTCTTTGTCTTTTTATTTATCTCCTGTCTTTCTTTTTCTAAATAAAACTATTTTACTTCAAACAAAAGACTGAATTGTTCACAAAAAATGAACTAGAACTTAATTATTTGAAAATATCATTATATATATAGGCAAAAAAGAAGAAAGCACATTCAATTCAGTGTACTAAGTGTATGGCTAAGATTCCCTTTGATAAAGAGATAAATATGGGTATGAGATAGGACCTAAACATCTGGTGCAATCATCTGTAGCATACAAAGAAGCAAAAATGAAAATAGATGGTATTAAATAAACCCTAAGCTTCTGACCACAAAGTAGGTACTACTAAGCAGTGTACAACAGAAAAAAATGCCTGATGAGGCCAACTAGAAATAACATCAGGGCTATTTTGGGGAGGCTTACATGTGGTGATGAAAGTACAATAATTTTGTCTCTCAAAATCATTAAAGTTAACAGTTATAACCATCTTACCTAAAGTATCGTTTAAAAACAGAAAGTAAGAATATGGAGAGTTGGTAACAAAATGGATCAATGAGACCAGAAGTAAGAAATCTGTTTGGGTACTTGAGCTATAGCACAGCATTAGTGCGTTTGCCTTCCACGTGGCTGACTAAGGGAGTCCCAGGTTCAGTTCTCAGCATCCCATATGGTCCCCTGAGCCTGCCAGGAGCGACTTCTGAGCACACAGCCAGGAGTAACCCCTTGAGTGCTGCCAGGTGTGGCTCAAAAATCCAAACCCCTCCAAAAGAAAGTTGTTTGCCTCATTCAATTTTTAAATTAATATTTTAATGAAATAATCATAACAGCGGCATATGAGTTTCAAGTATCCTTCATTAAAAATCTCTATACTAATGCAAAAAATTATATTATTTCTATTTTCAAATATATAGTATTGCAGTAGAAATCTTTTTTTTTCTTACTTTTATTGAGGTAACCTGGTCTATAACAGTTTCCTTATAATTATTTTATACTTATAGTACTACTTTAAACCCCTTGCCACCAGAAATCTAATAATGATATACCACTCTCCCCTGTCAGTCAGAGAGCTGCTAGAGCAGTATGGCACTTGCTTTGCATGTAACCAACATGAGTTCTCTCTCCAGTATGACATATATTTCTGAGCACCACCAGAATGATCCCTAAACACATTCCTATAAGCCCTGAGCACAAGCAGGTTTGGTCCAAAAATCTATCTAGCTATCTTTCTGCTTGTCTATTCATTATCCCTTTGTCCCTTCTACACCTTATGAACATTTTTAAAAATAAGGAAGAATGGAATAGAATTTTACTCAAGGTGAAGAGGAATAATGCATAAAAAAAGTGGAGGACATATTAGCAATTGAAAGCCTTAGGGACAGTTTGGAATAAAACTAAGTAATCTAAATTTTTGCTTGGTTTGTTTAGTTTGGGGAACCACAGGTTGCAAAGCTCAGGTCTTACACCTGGCTCACTCCTCAGGAGTTACTTTTGAATTTACTCAGGGTCCATGTGGGACACTAGGGATTGAACCCCAGGTTAGCCATGTGTAAGGCAAAAACTTTACATGGGGTCTCTCTCTTGTCCCAGATATAAATAATTTGACATAAAATCTAACTCTAAAATGATGTTTTTAGTAAAAATGAGTACCATGGGACTTTCTTAAATTCATGGGTATACACAGCAGCATTTGGAATAGGCTTTGGTCACTGATTGCTTCTTATTTTCTGAACCTTCTCAGACACTTGTATATTTTAATATTGTTCAACAAGTTGTTGTATATGCTTAAGAATTTTTATAAGTATTTCAGTCCACAATTTCATTGTATACAACTTTTCTTAACAACACTAATGATTTATTACTTTTTAATTGGTAAAACCAAACAATATATTTTCACTATATATTTTCACAAAAGAACCCAAGATGTATTTATAAAATTAAACTTTTCTTGAATACATTCAAGTGGATTTTTCTAAAACTATATCTATAGAAAAATGTTAATAAAAATAAAAATATGGGGCTGGAGAGGTAGCATGGACGTAGGGCATTTGCCTTGCATGCAGAGGTACAGTGGTTTGAATCCCGGCATCCCATATGGTCCCCCGAGCCTGTAAGGAGCGATTTCTGAGCCTAGAGCCAAGAGAAAGCCCTGAGCACTTTGAGGTGTGACCCAAAAACCAAAAAATAAAAAAACAATAAATATAAAAATATGTAATTCAAAGTAACATTGAAACAGAAATATCACATAGAAAGAAGTGAATATTATTAGAATTTCACTGTTCTAACAGAATACTATATATAAAATTTTTAACAAACTCTTCATAAATATTCTAGTATACTTTACAATTTTATATGTATGTGTAGACCCATCTGTCACATATATACATACATATCTATTTTCAAATATTTTTTGCTCACATGAGACAGAAATATTTATCACAGAAGGCTGAAATCATGATGGTTAAATACATTATTTCCACCTCCACTCTTCTTCATCAGACAGCCAATGGCAGCTATCATTTGAGAGAACACAAATGTTTTCTCAACTAGCAAAATGGGGATAAGGAATGAGCCTGCAGCATTTTGAAGTATGAGGTGGAGGCTGGATCTACAATGAAACCCTGTAAGTTCACTGCAGAAGGTTCAAATATGTGGGGTAGATAGAGAAAAAAATCAGAGTTCTACCAATGTCTTCCAATTCCCAAAATGAGCCTGGGATATGAGCCAGGAGATCAACTCAGCAGGGAAACAAACTCAGTGTCTGGGGTTGAATGTAAGTCTGGAAAAAGAAAATAAACAAGTGAAAGTTCTTAACTTTTAGAATTTTAGAGCATATAAACAGGAGCTATTTGACTGTGAAATTGTGTTATTCCCTATAAGTTTGAAATATCCCTACAGAAAACTTAAGGAACATCAGGCGGGCCAAAGTGAGCCTTATGTGTATAATTTGCATATGAGAAGTCCAGAGAACTGCATGATGCCCTGAGCACACAGGGAGTGACCCCTGAAGAACTGGACAGTAATAGGCCCTAAGTACTGCCGAGTATGGCCCTCAAAACAAAGATCACCAGGACTTTCTCTTCAGTTTCTAAGGCTTGCTTCCTGCAGGCTAGGAGTACTTATCATATGAATGTTGCTCCATTTTATTTTGGAAACACATAACTTGTTCGGTTTCATAAGTTCACACTGGGGAATAATTAGTCTTTAAATAAATTACCAAGATAAAAACGTCATACCTTAAAAAGACTATTCTTTGAAATAAATAATCACATTTTATTATTTGCTTTTCTGCCTAATTTGAATTTAATATTTTTAACATTGAAGTTACAAGTTAGATGATTGATTTTAGTTCCTCATTCTAATTTAAAATACGCATTCAATTCTTTAAATTTCTTTCAAAGGATTGGCAACATCTAGTTTTTGAACCATGTAAGACCCAGGAAATCATATGCTCTGGACCCGAAACATGGCAAGACCATCTCTGCTTCTCATCAGCTGGCTGTGGCCCATCTGTCTGTATTGTAATTCCTACAAGTAATGTTATAAATATCCAAATGGCCTTTAGCAAAAAAAATGTTTACCCACCACAGTGTCTATGCACTGTTTTTTACTGCATCCAAGAAATTTTGAAAGGTTTGTGTCATAGTGATAGCACACAGCAAGTTGTGTGCTTGCCTTGAACACAGCCAAACGGGGTTAATCCTTGCCATCCCATATGGCACTCTGAACTCAACCAGGAGTGATACTTGATTGCAGCGGCAGAACTGAGTCCTGAGGTGGCGCTGGAGGTAAGGTGCCTGCCTTGCCTGCGCTAGCCTAGGACGGACCGCGGTTCGATCCCCCGGCGTCCCATATGGTCCCCCAAGAAGCCAGGAGCAACTTCTGAGCGCATAGCCAGGAGTAACCCCTGAGCGTCACAGGGTGTGGCCCAAAAACCAAAAAAAAAAAAAAAAAAAAAAAGAACTGAGTCCTGAATCACAGCTGGGTCATTTAAAAATAACAAAAACATTTTAAAGGTTCTATTTTCATATCATATTTAGCTTAAAATATTTTTAAAAGTTTTCCTAAAATTTTTTTTTACCCAAGCATCATTTGGAAGTTTGTTACTTAACTTACAACTATTTTGGACTTTTCACATATATTTTAGTAGTATTATTTGATAATTTAATTCCAGGTGGTTTGGGAATATCAATTATGATTTTAATTCTTCTAAATTTCTCCAGTCTTGTTTTATGACCTATGATGTATTATACCCTGGTGGTATTTCATGCCCTAGAGAAAAATGTGTATTCTTCTGATAGTGGATAAAGTGGTTTGTAGATACAATTAGATACAATTTATTAATGATGCTATACAGTTCATCTAATTTTCATTTTTATGTTTCTTTTTCCATCTCAGATATTTTTCTTAGCTTTTATTCAAGCACTATAATTCTTAAAACTGTTAATGCCCACCATGCATACAATGTTCTAAAATGCTTCTCAGGACCAAAATATTCACTTCCCTTCACCAGTGTTCACCTAATTTTCAGCCTTTTGATTCTGCAGTTAATGATATTTAATTCACCTATTTCTAATAATAGGTGAATAATTAATTATAAATATGGATTCCCCTATTCTTCTTGAAGTTCTAATAGCCTAACATCTCTTTCCACTGTTTTGTTAGGTGCTTATGCATTAAGAAATGTTATGGTTGAGACCAGCGAGATAGCATGGAGGTAAGCCGTTTGCCTTCCATGCAGAAGGACAGAGGTTCAAATATCGCCATCCCATATGTTCCTCCATGCCTGCCAGCGGCGATTTCTGAGTGTAGAGCAGGAGGAACCCCTTAACATTGCCGGGTGTGACCCAAAAACAAAAAAAAAAAAGAAAGAAACATTATAGCTTCTTAGAGACCTGACACAATTATTTTTTAATGGTCCTGTTTAACATGAAAAGCTTTTCCCAATTTTATAGAGATATAATTCAAATATAATACTGTGTAATTTTAAGTTTGTAGAACATTGGGCTGGCAAAACAGCACAGTGGTAGGGTGTTTGCTTGCACATGGCCAACCTGGGTCTGACTCAAGTTCGATCCAAAGCATCCCATATGGTCCCCCGAGCCTGCCAGGAGAAATTTCTCTGTCGTCTCTATGTCTAGGATCAAGAAGTCAGGGCTGGACGATCAGTGCCTAATTCCCTGGGGTCTAAGTTGGTTCCACATGACATACATTCAGGTTGGGAGATGCCCCTGTATTGTAAAAAAGTGTAAGTTCTTATTTGTAGTAGATAAGAACTTGTTTTTACACATAAAATTTCCCCTTTTTTTAATATGCCTTTGCAGGAAGTAGTGGTGCTGCATAATATTGCTGGTGGATTTGGGGTGGAGAAAGAAAACAGACACACAACAAAAACTAAAAATATATATGATCTCACATATCTAAAGAAAAATGTTTCTTTGTTTAAAAAAAGATTAAATAAAAGACGTAATTAAAGGAATAAAGTGGGGCCGGGAGAGATAGCATGGAGGCAAGGCGTCTGTCCTTCCTGCAGAAGGATAGTGGCTCAAATCCTGGCATCTCACATGGTCCCCCGTGCCCACCAGGGGCAACCTCCGAGCATAGAGTCAGGAGCACCCTCCAAGCGCTGCCAGGTGTGACCCAAAAGAAGCAAAAACAAATCAAATCAAAAAACAAAAACTAAAACAAAACAAATAAAAAAACTAACAAGAAAAAAAAGCAAAGAAAAAGGGAGAAAGTGATACAGGATATTAATTTACATTTGGGGAAAAACAGGATAAGAGGTAGTGTTATATAGGTCTATACTTATGATGAAAGTATAGGCTTCGCCATTGTCTTTTGAGATTTCCTTGTGGGGTGGGGGCTCCAGGCAGGGAAGTCTTGGGTAGAGTTCTTGCAGTGGGGGTCCTTTAGAGCTAGTTCTGGTATCAAGCCACAGTCCACATTAGGGAGAGGTGATTAGGAGTGCCACACTGCATGAGTCAGTCGGGATGTTGGTTGTATTTTCTTGCCGGGAACAAGGTGTGAGTTTGATCGGGAGTGTCTTCACTTGCTTACTGGGTACTGGATCGTTGGGGTAGGAGGTCGGTATTGATGCATAATGGAAAAAAAAAACTGTGGGTGAATAATTATAATGTGGTGGGGATATTGGTGATGGATTGAGGGGTGAAGGGATAGTCAGATTTCTGAAGGGGGGAGAGGGAATAGTACTTGGGAGGGGTTATATAAAGTATAGTTATGGGTTGTTTGTGGTTTAGGTTTGTTTCTTAAGGAGGATTCCTATCTCTGTGTGCTCCTGCCCACATATAAACATACAGAAGTTAGGTTAGGTATATATTAATGTAGAGAGGTGGGGAGGGTAAGAGATGCGTAATGTAATGCGTAATGTGTAATCAGGCTTTGTGTTGTTTCTTTTCTCTATATTTTGGGCTCTACTCCCCAGTATATGATGATTATTACAGTGTTTGAGGTTTCTATCCTGTTACACCCTGTTATTTGATCACGAGGTATTGGTTGTATATCTGGTGTATAGTCTAGGTACTTCAGAATAGTGCTATCATTTTGTGTTTATCTTTCATCTTCTGGCTTGCTTTGTTTAGCATAATATTTTCTAGGTCCATCCATGTTGCTGCAAAGTCTATGATTATATCATTTCTAACCGCCATATAGCGTTCAATTGTGTATAGATACAACATCTTGATGATCCACTCATCTGTTGTTGGACATCGAGGTTGGTTCCAAGACTTGGCTATTATACTGAGTGCTATGATAAATAGTGGGGTGCACACATACTTTGGGATGAATGTCCTTCCGGTTTGGGGGTAGATACCTAGGAGAGCAATTGCTGGATCAAATGGCAGCTCAATTCTGAGTTTCTTGAGCACTCTCCACACTGTTTTCCATAGGGGTTGGACTAGGGGGCATTCCCACCAGTAGTGAGTGAGAGTGCCTTTCATACCGCATCCTCGCCAACAGAGATTGTTCCCGTTATTTTTTGATGTGAGTTATCCTCACAGGTGTAAGGTGGTATCTCATTGTTGTCTTGATTTGGATTTTCTTTATGATGAGTGAAGGTGAGCATGTTTTCATGTGTTTGTTGGCCATCTCTCGGTCTTCCTCAGAGAAGTGTCTATTCATTTCATCTCCCCATTTTTCGATAGCTTTATTTTGTTTTGGGGGACTCAGCTTTCTGAGTGCTTTGTATATTCTGGTTATCAGTGCGAAAATTTTTTCCCATTCAGTTAACTGTCTTCTTGTTTGAATTTGAGTTTCCTTTGTCATGCAGAAGCTTCTTAGTTTGATGTAGTCCCATTTGTTAATGTTTGATGCTAAAGTCCTTGCCATTGATGTTCCATCCTCAAAGACTTTTTTATTATATAGGTCTTCGAGTGTTCTGCCTATTTTTCCTTAATAAACTTTATAGATTCTTATCTAATTTCAAGGTCTTTAATCTATTTTGAGTTGATTTTTGTATAAGGAGTGAGGTATGGGTCAATTTTCAGTTAATTACAGGTGGTTTTCCAGTTGTACCAACACCATTTGCTGAAGAGACGTTCTTTGTTCCATTTCAAGTTCTTGGCTCTATTGTCATTATTAGTTGACTGTATATTTGGGGATTTATTTCTGGAAATTCTGTTCTAACCCACTGCTCTGAGACTCTGTTTTTCTTCCAGTACCATGCTGTTTTGATCACTATGGCTTTATAGTATAGCTTCAGGTTAGATAAAGAGATGCCACCCAGCTTCTTGTTTTTCAGTATCTGTTTGGCTATCCTGGGTCTTCTGTGTTTCCAGATGAATTTTATGATTGATTGTTCTAAGTCTTTAAAGAATGATGCCTGGGTTTGGATGGGGATTGCATTGAATCTATATAGAACTTTGGGTAGGATAATCATTTTGATTATGTTGATTCTACCTACCCATGAGCATGGAATGTTCTTCCATTTCCTTAGATCTTCTTCAATATCTTTTTGAAGTGTTTTGAAATTTCCCTGGTATAGGTCCTTCACTTCCCTTGTAAGGTTGATTCCTAGGTACTTAATTTTTTGATTCTATTTTAAATGAAATTATATTCTAAGTCTCTCTCTCCTCTACTTCGTTATTTGTATAGAGAAACACTACTGTCTTTTGTATATTGACTTTGTAGCCAGCCACTTTGCTGTATTGGTTGTTTCTAGGAGTTTTGCTGTGGACTCTTTAGTGTTTCGATGTATATCATATCTTCTGCAAAAAGAGATAGTTTGAGTTCCTCCTTCCCAATTTGGATTCCTTTGATTCCCTTCTCTTGTTGGATTGCTATTGCTAGGACTTCTAAGATTATATTGAATAAGAGTAGGGAGAGTGGCCAGCCTTGCCTAGTTCCTGACCTTAGTGGAAATGCTTTCAGTTTTTTGCCGTTAAGGATAATGTTGGCTGTGGGCTTTTCATAGGTAGCTGTAACTATTTTGAGGAAGGTTTCTTCTAGCCCTATTTTGCTGAGTGTTTTCAGCATGAATGGGTGTTAGATTTTATCAAACGCCTTCTATGCATTAATTGATATGATCATGTGATTTTTGTCTTTTTTGTTGTTGATGTGGTGTATGATGTTGACTGATTTGCGTACATTGAACCAGCCTTGCATCCCTGGGATTAAACCCACTTGGTCATGGTGTATAATCTTTTTGATATAGTGATGAATTTGATTAACTAAAATTTTGTTGAGTATTTTTGCATCTATGTTCATTAGTGAGATTGGTCTGTAGTTTTCTTTCTTGGTGGTGTCCTTGCCATCTTTGGGATTGAGTGTGATATTAGCCTCATAAAAGGAGTTGGGGAGGATTCCTGTCTTTTCAATGGTTTAAAAGAGCCTGTGGATAAATGGTAATAATTCATCTCGGGATGTTTGATAGAATTCACCTGTAAAGCCATCTGGACCTGGACTTTTGTTCTTAGGGAGTTTCTTTTTTTTTTTTTTTTGGTTTTTGGGCCACACCCAGTAATGCTCAGGGGTTACTCCTGGCTATGTGCTCAGAAGTTGCTCCCGGCTTGGGGGACCATATGGGACACCGGGGGATCGAACCGCGGTCCGTCCAAGGCTAGCGCAGGCAAGGCAGGCACCTTACCTTTAGCACCACTGCCCGGCCCGGGAGTTTCTTAATTACAGCTTCAATTTCCTCTGAAGTGATTGGCCTGTTTAGGCTTTCTAGATCTTCCTTTTCCAGTCTTGGAAGATGGTATTTTTTGAGGAACCTGTCTATTTCTACTGGGTTCTCTAACCTGAGTATAGTTGTTCATAATATGACCTTATGATATTCTCTATCTCTCGGGGCCCTGTTGTAATCTCTCCCCTTTCATTTGTTACCCTACTAATTTGGATGTTTTCCCTCTTTTTTGGTAAATTTTGCCAGTGGTTTCTCTATCTTGTTAATTTTTTCGAAAAACCAACTCCTGGTCTCATTGACTTTTTGTATTTTTTTTAATTTCTATGTTGTTTATTTCTGCTCTGGTTTTTTATTATTTTTTGCCTTTTGGTTGTGGTTGGATTTCTTTGCTGCTTTTGTTCCAGTTCCTTAATGTGATACCTTAAATTGTTGATTTTGTAATTTTCTTCTTTCCTGACATAGGCCTGTATTGCTATGAATTTGCCCCGAATTACTGCTTTTGCTGTGTCCCACAAATTTTGACAAGCTGTCTCTTCAATATCGTTTCTCTCAAGAAATCTTTTTATTTCTTCCTTGAGTTCCTCCTTGATCCAGCTATCATTGAGCAGCATGTTGTTTAATCGCCAGGTGTTGGATTTACTCCATTGCTTCTTCTTATAGTCAATTTTGAACTCTGTTGCATAGTGATCTGATAGGGTGCTTCTAATGATCCTTACATTTGTGGTTTTGTACAAGTTGGATTTATATCCCAGGACAGGGTCTATTCTGGAGAAGATTCCATGAGGGCTTGAGAAGAATGTGTATTCTCTTTTCTGGGGGTGGAGGGCTGTATATAAGTCTATTAGCCCTAGATCTTTTAATTTTTCATTTAGGGCTCTTATTTATTTGCTATTTTTCTGTCTGTTGGATCTGTCCAGTGGTGATAGTGGAGTATTGAGATCTGCCAGGAGAAATTTCTGAGAGCATAGCCAGGAGTAAACCCTGAGTGCCACTAGGTGTGCCCCCCCCAAAAAAAACGAAACAAATAAATAAAAATTTTAAATGTTAAAAAATAAAGTTTGTACAACATGATAAATATCTGCACATACATTGTAATAGGTTTACCACTCTGTCATCATGTCACAAATTTGCCTAATCTTTTTTGTGGTGAGAATATATCTGAGCTCTCTCTCTTAGCAGCTTTCAATATATAATAAAGCATTGTTAACAAAACCAGAATGTTGTATATTAAACTTCTAAAATGTATCCATCATTTTATACCTTTGATTAGTAATTCTATTTGCCCCACCCCCAAATATGTGATGACACCATCTTATTCTACATTTCTATAAATTTGATTTTATATGTTTAAACATATATAAAATAGCATTTACTTGTATATTTCCCATCCTAACTTACTTTTCTTAGCATAATACACACCTCCATGGTGTCACAAATGGCACTTGTTTTCCCCTTCCCAGGAGCAAAAATATTACATCTTTATAAATACGCATTGGTGTATGTATATATATATGTGTATATATATCAAGTAATCTATTAAACCAGTAATTATATCCTTTACTATATAATTAACATTGATTTATCCATGACTCCCTTGCTTCTTCCTTCATATAACTATTAATTTTGTCCTATAGTTTTATAGGCTAAACTTTTATTATTATTTTCTTTAGTTTGTGAGTTTAGTTTGTGAGTTTCTCTATATGCCACAATATAGAGAAATCATTCAGTAAAATTCATTCTGCATCTGACATATTGCACTAAAATTACCTTTGTCCTTGTTGTTACAAATGGCACGATATTATTATCTCTATCTTTCTTAAAATTTTGGCACTAGTACAATATTATTATTTTACTTTTGCAATGTCACTACATCATACTGGTCACCAGAGTATAAGGATACAACTACCATTATCCTAAAATACCCTCTCAAGTCCTCCCCAACAACACCATCAGATCACAGCCCTATTGGGTCTTGTCATGAGGATTTATCTGTTGGGGATTATTTACACACTAGGTGTGTCTCTTAGTCTTAATGTGACACCTCCAATGCTATCTAAGTTGCACCAAATTGCAAGATTTTATCTTTTATTCATAGTTAAATAGCAGTCTATTGATTACAAATACCATTATTTTTCCATTTATCTGTTATTGGGTACTTGGTTTATTACAATATTTTGACTATTATAAATAGATATAACATTTTGATAACAAGTATACATTTTCTTTTTGTACTGATATTTTGTGTTCTGGGTTTACATGCCCAGTAGTCAAAGGAAAAGAATTTAAAACCCAGAAATAAATCCTTGGACATATGGACAGTTAATTAGCAGGAACGTGTCATGGTGCATGGAGTGGAGAACATAGAGTTTCTTCAGCAAACAGGGTAATGAAAATTGTGTTGTGGCATGTAAAAAATAAATAAAGTGAGATCCCTCTCTCACACAGTACACAAAGCCAATTCTGAATGGAAAAAAGGGGGCCATGGTATCAACTCCATTTCTTTAAAATACATTGAGAAAACCATAGGCAAGACTCTCCAAGATCTTAACCGGAATCATCAATGACACAAATGATACAATCACATTGGTAAAGAAAAAAGTGAAATAAAAAATAGGACTAGATAAAACTAAAATAATTGCAAAACTTGAAAGAAATGAGCCTAAAATAGAAAAGATGCACCACTGTTTAGGAGAAAATATTTGCACATCACACTTCAAACAAAGGGCTAGTACTCACATCTATAAAATGCTAACAAAGGTCAACAACGTAAGAAAGTTAAAGATAAAATTTAGTGGTTATGGCACTTGCCTTGCACTCAGCTAACCCCAGTTCAACCTTTGGCACTATGATCCACCTAGCATTTCCAAGAGTGAATTCAAAGCAGACACCTGAACATTGTTGATTATGGACCTTCAAAGAAACAAGTAGCAAAAAAAAATAATAACAGATAAACCTGGAAAAATTGGGAAAGAAGAAAAACAGATTATTCCTCAAAAATGCTTAGATAATTCAGCATTAATGTTCAGAAAATAAAAATCAAAACAGCAATGAAGTATCATCACACAGCAATAATTATAGTGTACATCAAAGCATTTGCAAAGTTGTGGGAACAAAACTCATTTACACAGAAAAAGAAATATTGGTTTATTCCATTTCTTTGAATCATGGTTTGGGAAATTCTGAAAAATGTTCAAATAAGCTTCTATTTGATGATTTTTAAAAATAACTGACTAATATTCCACTGTGTATTTATGTCATGACTTATTTATTCACTCATCCACTGATAACACTTTTTACTATTGTTTTAAGTGATTATTTCCTAATCTGGGTATGTAAATTTTCCATTGAACTAGTATTTTGTATCATTTGGACAAATAATCATAAGTAGAATAACTAAATCTTTTGACATTATGAGGTGTTTCCATAGTTTATTTCCATAATAAAGCAACAAAAATTTTACCAAAAGTTGTTGTTATGTTGTTCATGCATTCCAAAATATTCCATTTCTTATTTTCTGGAAAATAACCATTGATATAGGAGGTATCTCATTGTTTTATGGGTTTTTTTGGTGGGGTTGGTTTTTTTGTTTGTTTGTTTTTGGGTCACACCCAGCATAGCTCAGAGGTTCCTCCTGGCTCTACACTCAGAAATCGCTCCTGGCAGGCTCGAGGGACCATATGGGATGCCGGGATTCGAACCACCATCCTTCTGCATGCAAGGCAAACACTTTAACTCCATGCTATCTCTCCGGCTCCATATCTCATTGTTTTAATTTGCATTTCCCCTAATTATAATGGATAATATGTATTTTATGACTATTCCAAAATGTTTTTCTTCTATAGACATGTACGATTGTTTTTGGTCCTTTTACACTGAACCTGTATTTCTCTTTAGGTTTAGTTGTGATTCCTATGAGCAGCAGATATGTGGATTTTCTTTCCTGATCCATCCAGCTCTGTGCATTTCTGTTGGAAAGTTAAGTCCACTGACATTGAGAGAGATTAATTATATATCGGACTGTGTTGCCATTTTGTTTAGATCAGTGAAATCTAGCTGCGTTAAAAGAAACTTTTATATTATAAGTGGCATTTAACTACTTCTTGGAGTATTGGTTTAGATATAAAAATTGCTGCTAGTTCTTATTTGTCTATAAAGAATTTTATCCCTAAATGAAAGTTTCATAGTATAATGGAACCTAGGCTGGATTTTTTTTATTCAACACTTTGAATATTTCATTCTACTCTTACCTGGCTTGTAAGATATCATATGGAAGATCTGTTGCAATTCTTTTTTTTTTTTTTTGGTCTTTGGGCCACACCCGGCGGTGCTCATGGGTTATTCCTGGCTGTCTGGTCAGAAACAGCTCCTGGCAGGCACGGGGGACCATATGGGACACAGGGATTCAAACCAACCACCTTTGGTCCGGGATCGGCTGCTTCCAAGGCAAACACTGCTGTGCTATCTTTCCGGGCCCCTCTTGCAATTCTTTTGTTGTTTCCATTAGACTTGAGGATATTTTTTCTCACTTGCTGCTTTATGTAGTCTGTTTTTGTATTTTGATTTTTATTATTTTGATTACTATGTGTCTTGGTATTGTTTTGATTGAGTTTATTTTCTTTGATATTCTTTGAGTCTCTTGAATCTGTGCAAGAGCCTCTCTCCAGAGCTCAGGAAAGTTCTCAGTAATTACTTCTTCTGCCAGCTCTTCTACTCTTTCTTTTTTTCTTCCTATTCATTTTTCTTTTTATTTATTTATTTATTTATTTATATATTTATTTATTTATTTATTAAATAATTTTATTGTGACCAAAGTAAATTACGAATCTTTCATAGTAATATTTAAGGAATATAGTGACAATGAGTCAGGGCCATTTCCACCATCAGTGTTGTTCTCCCTCCACCCCTATTCCCAGCATGCATCCCATGTATCCCTCATTTGCTCCCCAGACTGCTAGTGTAACTGCTCCTTTCTGAGAAAGCTTGTTGTAGATTTGGTATTGATTCACTACATGAAGCTCACCACAAAAAATGATGAGTGCTGTTAGAGAAATAATTACATTCAGAACTATCCTAACAATGTGAATGAATGAGGGAAGTAGAAAGCCTGTCTAGAGTACAGGTGGGAGTGGGGTGGGGAGGAGGGAGATTTGGGATATTGGTGATGGGAATGTTGCACTGGTGATGGGTGGTGTTCTTTACATGACTTAAACCCAAACACAATCATGTATGTAATCAAGGTGTTTAAATAAATATATTAATAAAAAGCAGGTCATAGATATTGTCTAGCTTGTTATTTTTACCCCCAAATGTACCAATAATATCATATGGCATTATTCTTTTTGCATAGGCACATTCAAATAGGGAAATCTTATGTATAAGAATAATTTCTTATCTAATAGAGATAAAACCCCCATTAATTTTATAGTGCAGGGGACTTTCCACCCCATTTGTCATGGGGACTTCATTTAGGCCTCAATTGATTGAACATTGACCATCCAATCACAAACCCCAGATCCCAACCTTAGAATTGGCACCGTTTTCTGCACCAGCACCAGGAATCTAGCACCACCCAGGGGAGGCCCTGATGCAGCTCTAGCACCAACTTGCTTCAAGGTAGATTCTTATGACACCCTGACAATGAGGAAACAACAACAACTTGTCCTAAAAGCAGGTTGTCCTACCTCATCACCTAATGGTGAGATGAAATCAAAAGCCGCTCCATGGCACCCCTGCTTTGACTTAGGATCTGTACAATAAACAAGATCTCTAATTACAGAAGACTGACTATGCCAGCTGCTAAACGCAACTGAGTAAAACTTTTCCTGGGACCATCAAGAAAGACCTTGGAGTTGGACAATTAACATGTCCAGATCCTCCCAGTGGTCCTCAAACTATGGCCTGCGGGCCACATATTGTATTTGTATCTGTTTTGTTTCTTCATTGCAAAATAAGATATGTGCAGTGTGCATAAGAATTCGTTCATAAGTTTTGTTTTTACTATAGTCAGACCCTCCAATGGTCTGAGGTACAGTGAACTGGTCCCTTGTTTAAAAAGTTTGAGGACCCCTGCTAGTCAGTCTTATGACAGTATGCATCTTGGGTAGAGACAACCTGTATCTCTCTCTCTCTTTTTTTTTTAATTTTTGGGCCACACCTGGCGGTGCTCAGGGGTTACTCCTGGCTATCTGCTCAGAAATAGCTCCTGGCAGGCACGGGAAATCATATGGGACACCGGGATTCGAACCAACCACCTTTGGTCCTGGATCGGCTGCTTGCAAGGCTATCTGTCCGGGCCCGACAACCTGTAACTCTTAGGCCAAGGGAATTTCCTTTCTAATTTCCTCTAACGTTTACTGCACCTATACAAAAACAAACAAAAAAACCCTGTTATATCTGCCCCCTTTATTTTTTAATTTTACGTATACTTTCTATATAGAGGCTCCAGCATTTTTCATATATCCTTGGAACATGAATCTTTTGTTTTGCCTCATATTTCTATGTCTTCCTACAAATTGAGAAAAAAATAAAGTAGATGGGACCCAGGTGCCAAGTAGTCTCAGGTGCATTGAGTGGAAAAAAATTGGTCAGAACAAAATACCCAAGCCAAAGTCAATAATAATGGAATCAAGAGACTCAACTATAACAAGCTAACCACAAAATGGACCTATTACACTGGTAGATAAAAGGGCTAAGGGTGGAGGTATGGGATACATGCTGGGAGCTCTCGTGGAAGTATGTCAACACTGGTGGTAGAATGGCCCTAATTCACGGTCACTATATGCCTGAAATACAAAACTATGTAAGACTTGTAATTCACAATGGTCTCAATAAAGAATTTTCTTTAAAAAATTAAAATATCATATGGGGCACAAAGTTGATGCTTTTTGATTAAAACTGCCCTAAATCTTAAAGAATATCCAGAATTTTAATTTTTATTCTTGAGTCATCATGAAAAAGAGTATGAAAGCAAGAGAAATTTTAGAAATAAGAATTGTTTTTAAACACCTAGAAACTCAGTTACTGAAATACCCATAATCTTAAATTCAGTATTTGGTAGTTTTCCTTATATTCCTTTATATTATACATGAAGTATAAAGCTACCAACAATACTTTTTAATAGGAAATTTTTATTCTTTTCCTCTAACGAGGATTTGAGAATTTTGCACATATCTTTTATGTTGATTATATATATTAATATAGCTAGCCATTTATTTCACTCCATTTTGTACAATTTTTCTCAACTCCATAAACTTTAATGATCAGAGTGTTCATTGCCACTACATCAAGGAGGAAGTAGATTCTAGGCTATGCATAAAATATGTTTTTAGGAACTTAGATGCATATACATTTTATTAATAGGAAGGCAAGGAGATCATATTTCCACTTAAAATTTGAATGAGACTTATTGGGAAATCAACTGTTCAACAATATTTTGTTTATGTATATATTTGTTTAGATATATATTTCTCATTAGATGTAGTGTTAAGAAACAACCAAAAAGCAAAACCATATATAGAAGTCTCGCTGGACAAATGCTGAGAAAAGTTTAAAATTGATTTATCAATCATTATGAAAACAATATGTTTATATCATTCTGGAGGTCTTAATTATTTGGACACTGAAATGCTCATGCATTTTATTTCCAGATTGAAGTTGGAGTTTTTTCACTCAAATATTTTCCTATTACTGTTAAGTTGCTAAGAACTAACTGGCATCTAACCATCTGTTTTGGCTTTATTCTACCAGTACTATTCATTTCAGATAATTATTTATTAATATTTATACCCAATTATCGCAGCTTCTTTGGTAAATTTTTATAACATTAGTTACAAAGAGGATCATACCCACCTTAATACTATATTATTAATATATAGTATGGGATATTGTTAATTATATGGAATATTATTAATTACAAATAAAAACACCTTGATTTTCTAGGGATACATGATGTTATTTAACATATCATTATATCACCTAACCTGAAATGTCGCATTAAGTTCCTACCAAGAAAGTAAGATAGAAAATAGAAATTAGTGCTCGCTTCGGCAGCACATATACTAAAATTGGAATGATACAGAGAAGATTAGCATGGGGACACTGAGACTAAAGGCATCTTCAAGGAGGAAACTGAACTCTCCAAGCAAGTGAAAGCAGAGATTAACAGATGGGAATATATTAAGCTGAGAAGCTTCTGCACCTCAAAGGAAATAGCGCCCAGGATACAAAAGCCACCAACTGAGTGGGAGAAACTATACACCCAATACCCATCTGATAAGGGGCTAATCTCCAAAATATACAAGGCACTGGTAGAACTTTACAAGAAAAAAAATCTAATCCCATCAAAAAATGGGGCGAAGAAATGGACAGACACTTGGACACAGAAGAAATACAAATGGCCAAAAGACACATGAAAAAATGCTCCACATCACTAATCATCAGAGAGATGCAAATCAAAACAAGTATAAGGTACCACCTCACACCACAGAGATTGGCACATATCACAAAGAATGAGAACAAGCAGTGTTGGCGGGGATGTGGAGAGAAAGGAACTCTTATCCACTGCTGGTGGGAATGCTGTCTAGTTCAACCTTTATGGAAAGGGATATGGAGATTCCTCCAAAAACTGGAAATCGAGCTCCCATACGACCCAGCTATACCACTCCTAGGAATATACCCTAGGAACACAAACATACAATACAAAAATCCCTTCCTTACACCTACATTCATTGCAGCACTATTTACCATAGCAAGACTCTGGAAACAGCCAAGATACCCTTTAACAGATGAATGGCTAAATAAACTGTGGTATATATACACAATGGAATATTATGCAGCTGTCAGGAGAGATGAAGTCATGAAATTTTCCTATACATGTATATATGTATGGAATCTATTATGCTGAGTGAAATAAGTCAGAGAGAGAGAGGAAGACGCAGAATGGTCTCACTCATCTATGGGTTTTAAGAAAAATTAAAGACATTCTTGCAATAATAACTTTCAGACACAAAAGAGAAAAGAGCTGGAAGTTCCAGCTCACCTCATGAAGCTCACTACAAACAGGGATGAGTGTTAGAGAAATAACTAAGTTTCGAACTATCCTAATAATGAGAATGTACGAGGGAAATAGAAAGCCTGTCTAGAGTACAGGCGGGGGTTGGGTGGGGAGGAGGGAGATTTGGGACATTGGTGATGGGAATGTTGCACTGGTGATGGGTGGTGTTCTTTACATGACTGAAACCCAAACACAATCGTGTATGTAACGAAGTTGTTTAAATAAAAAAAATAAAAAAGACAAAAAAAGAAAATAGAAATTAGCCAAAATCTCATGATAGGAACACATGCTTCTCTTCTTATTTCTGTTATCCAAAGGATAACATAAAGTATCAGAACCATAATTAACTTGACAATAATTGAACAACTTGTTATCTTAGTGCTTTGTTGCAACAACCCTGACCACTTAAGTGAACCATGATATGGAAATTGAAATGGTCAATATCTAAAAAGCACGATTCAACTTATTTTCTTAACTTGTATTTTGACAATAACTTACCATCTAGTATAGCTGTGAAGAAGAATATCAGTGCTGAGGATTTCCATACTCCCACAGGTTTTTAAAATCGGTCTCATTTTTCCCAAAGTTTTCTAACAAGCATACATTTCGAAGAAGCTATTTTAGGGATTAAATTTTTTCCCAGAGATTAACTATCCTAGGATGAATGCCTAAAGCAGTTATAAGAGTTTTTAATACACAGAATGAAATGCTTATCTATGAAAGACTTCACTTTCAAGGTAAGAATTTAGTTAGTTCAGTTCATTGTCACCATGGTGTGACACATTTCTTTGCAGCATTTATTTCATAAACTGAACCATGGATTTCTAGATAGATGCATATATCTCCCCATATCTAGGAAACAGACCACTCGATCAGAAAAGAAATAATCAAAATAATAGCATTTACTGGAAGGAAATTATTTAAGGAGAAATAATGTATGCATACCATACTTTTTTCTTTCATCACATGTTTTATCTGATAAAAATGAATATACTGTATAGATGGTAGAGAAAGAGGGTGAATCCTGATGAAAAGGGATGGACAAACTTCACGTCAAATCAAGGGAGAGCATAACAGCAATTTGTTACATGCACTAATTTCTCTCTTCAAGTTCCCATGAGAAGCTGGGAAGGAAAACCAAAGAGCACATATATAATATTTTCAGAACATACATGCAAGAGACATACAGAACATCAAGAGAATAAGTAACAGTAAAACTTATGACAAAGTAATTAAAAAGTTATGAGTTTTGAGTACCTACTTTCTTTGTTTTAATATAATTTATTTATTTATGAATTTACATAACTCATTTTTTTAAATAATGGCTTTCCTACTTGGCTTAAAATTATTGAAAAATTAATAATTAGATCCCATAAACTCATACAAAAGAGCTTTAACAAATCACATGTTGCATTAAGTAGAGCAAGGCTAGTGAAATTAAATAAAAATCACATTATATTTGGGTACTGAGGAGATAACTAATCTTCCTTAACAAGACAATTTTCTTCATTCTTAATATTAAACAGCTTACTCGAAATTTATGAACTAGAGCTTCAGGGGAAATAGAAAATATTATTTAGATTATTCAAATAATAAGTCTGCTTTGACCTAGCATTTTGGAAAGGGTAGCTAAATGTTTTCTTGTAGTTTAACACTGAAAATACTAATATCATAAGATTTTAATGAAGCGGAAGAGATAAAGTGTGGCTTGTTGGGAACATACCTTGCCTATGGCTGACCATGTTTCTATCATCGACAGTCTATATGGTACCCTTAACACTGCCAGAAGTGATGCCTGTGTATAAAGAAAAAGGTGAGCCTTGAGCACCCTTGGCATAGCCCTAAAACATCAACAAAAATATATGCAAAAATTACTAAGGTTCCTAGAAAAGAAAAAGAGATTAAAGAATTAAAGTGTTCAGTTTGTATAAAGAAGACATGGGTTCAATCCCCTGAACCACATGGTCCTGAGAGCATAGTTGATAGTGACCCCCGAGCACCTTTCTGGAAGTAGCTATTGAGCACCGAAGGGCAAAAAACTCCTCAACATAACAAAGGAAATGGTAAGGTCCATTCTGGGGCACAATTCACAAAACAGACATATACTGAGTCTAAATCAATGATTTAAATCTCTTTTATCAAGTTATGTTCCTAAAAGAACAAGTGTCCTTGGAAGCTTTCAATGATTTAACTTGTATATGTACATGGGTAGGTGGGGTAAGAAGCTCTTAACAATACCTAAGGTAGTCAAGGCATATTCATAATTGTTGAACAAATAGTGTAATCTTCAATCCTTGGAGGCCTCTTAACCCTTGTTAACACAATTTATGGATGATAGGAGCAGGCATAAAATATACAAAATCATTTGATACACTCATAGCTTAAAATGTACTAACCACATGGACACAAATATATTGCCCTTTAACAAAAGCCTTTCATCTGGCGCAAAACTAACATTTGAGAACAAGAAATATTTTCTTGTTCACTATGTGATCTGTTTTGCAGATTAAATCTGTTTTGCAAATTAAAAATTGTTCTATAACTCTTACAATAGCTTCCCTTTAATATTTACCATAGTTCAGTGCATATATCTTCCATATGAATCATTTGTCAATAATGAAAATATCAGAGCAAAGAGTTGGAATGATTAGATTATATTATAACTTTACAAGAGACTGAATTTTTTATTTAAAATAAATTATTTAATGTAATCACTGTGAGATAAAAAGTAACAAAGTAGTTCATGGTTGTGTTTAGGTTGCACAATGTACAATACATTTTACCAGTGCACATTTCCTTCCACCACCTACTGTGTTGTTCCCCTGCCTGCTGGTCTCTGTATCAGATAATTTTCTTCTTCTCTTTCTCTCTCTCTCCATATCTCTTCCAACCCCTCCCTCCCTTTATTCTCCCATCATTCTTCCTTCCTTTTTAAAATTTAGACACTATGGTTTGAAATATTGTTACTGAAACGATTTCATGCATATCACTTTATCTCCATTCAGCACCCAGTTCTTGTCCAGTGATCATTTCCAGCTATCAATTTAATACTTATCCCCTCTCTGCCTTAATTGCACTCTCTTGCTATTTGTGGCAAGCTTCCAACCATGAACTGGTCCTCCTGGCCCTCATCTCTATTGTCTTTTAATATTATTACCATATTATATTTTAATTTATATTGCTACCTTGATTTAAAATGATGACTTTCATATTTACAACCATTCCATCACCAGTGTGAACGTCTCTTCACCAATGTCCCTAGGTTCCCTCCCAACCTGTAGTCAGTCTCCTTTAGAGGAACACTTGTAAATTCAGTTATAACAGATTAGATCTCCTGCTTTTGGTGTAGTTGACCCTGCATTTGGCTATCTAGCTATACCAGTCCTCAATAGCACCCATATATCTGAAGCACTTCACCCTGCTTCCCAATACTTCCCATCTGCTTTTTCTTGATACCCCCTCAATTTCTTCTCCCCTCTTTTATACTTCCAATATTCTGGACTGAAGGAATACTGAGAGTAGGAACTCACCCCAATAAAAAAAACACAAGAAAGGGATAAACACTTAGGTTAGATAGTTTGGGTCTTAGAATGTGAAGCAATTGCAAAAAATAATACACCAAGAAAAAATAATATGACAGTAAATAATAAGTAAAAAATAAATAACATATCTGCAAGATCAAAAATGCACTGGGAAGTATAGAATAAGATTCTTGAGGGACTTTTATGTAGAGATATTATGAGCAAAGTATAAAATAAGAAATTGTTACAAATTTAATCTGTACTTATTTATTATGATTATTTTATTTAAACACCATGGTTACAAAATTACTCATGATTGAGTTTCAGTCATACAATGTACACCATCCTTCACTAGGGTATTTTCTGCCACCAATGTCCCCAGGTTCCCTCCCATCATTCCTGCCTGACTCTTGATAGACATTTCTCTCAATTCATTTTTTCCTTTTTTGACACTTTTGTTTGTATTATTGTTAATCAATGGTTATGTATTATGCAAAAATGAGAATACCCATGATATTTTTCAAAGAACAGGATCAGACACTTCTGAAATTCATATAGAGAAATAAATGAACATAAAGAGCTAAAGCAATCATTGACAAAATGAAGAAGGAAGGAATCACTTCCCCCAACTATAAACTGTACTATAAAGCAGTAGCCATAAAACAGCATGACATTGGAATAAGGACAGACCCTCATATCAGTGCAGTAGACTAGAATATTAAAAGTTGGAACCACAGATTTATGATCAATTAATTTTTAATAAAGGAGCAAGAAAAACAAAGTGGAAAAAGGCAAACCTCTTCAATAAGTGGTACTGGGAAAACTGATCAACTACAGACACATACCCAAAAAGTGAACTCAGACAGCTCATTAATGCCATGCACAAAGGTCAAATCAAAAGGTATTAAAGACCTTAATACCAGACCTAAAAATCATAAGGTACATAGAGGAAAACATAGAACATAGAAACAGAACACTCCATGACATTGGTACTAAAGACATCTTCAAGAATAAAAAACCATTATCCAAGGTAGTGGAAGCAAAGGTAAACAAATGAAACTACATTAAACTGAGAAGCTTCTGTACCTCAAAGGGAGCATTGACTAGGATACAAAAACTACCCACGGAATGAGAGAAACTATTCAGTTGATACCCATGAGATAAGGGTTAATATATAATATACAAGGTACTGTTAGAACTTACAAGAAAATAATATCCAACCCCATTCAAAAATTGGAAAGAAAAAGTGAACAATAGACATTTCTTCAAAAAAGAAATACAGTTGTCCAAAAGGCACATGAAAAAATGTTCCACATCATTATTCATCGGGGAAATGCAAATGAAAACAACCAGGAGGTACCATATCACACCAGAAAGATTTGCACACATCACAAAGAACAAGAACAACTAGTGTTGGCATGTGTGTAGGGAGAAAGGGACCTTCATTCGCTGCTGATGGGAATGTAGACTGTTCCATCCTTTTTGGAAAATAACATAAATGTTTTTCAAAATACTAGAAATTGAGCTCCCATATGATCCAGCAACACCACTTCTAGAGATATAACCTAGGAATCCAAAAACAAAATGCAAAAACTCCCTTTCTATCCCCATTTTCTTCTCAGCACAATTTACAATAGTCAACCCAAGTACTGAAGAACAGATGAGTGGCTAAAGGAGCAGTGGTATGCAATGAAATATTATGCAGCCATTAGAAAAAAAATGAAGTCATGTTATTTGCTTATACTTGGATGTATATAGAGCTTATAATGCTGAGTGAAATTAGTAAGTAGGAGAGGCATATACATAGTATAATCACACTCAGTTGTGAGATATAAGAAAAAATAATAATATCCAGTAACAGTGCAGTTAGAGTAGAGAAAGGACCACAATGACAGTTGAAACTGATCACTCTGGACAAAAACAGAGTGCTAAAAGAAGATAAAGTGATGTGCATAATACATACTCTGTACTTGAAGATACCTGCTGATTAGATATTTGAAATATATCTTCTAATTTTTATAAACTATCATATGCTAATGTTTATTTCAACTCAATGTCAGCCCAGGAGGGCTATTCAATAAATGATCAGTGTTAAAGTCATATTATACTATTATGTATTAGGTTTAGCATAAATAAAAACTTTATTTTCTTAATCCTTTTGATTGTTTTATTTTCTTTAATAGTTTTTATTGAGTCAATGTGAATTACAAGTGTTTCAGTTATGTTTAAGGTATATATTGCCAGTGAATTGAGGCAATTCCCACCACCGTTGTTGACCATCCCAGTTCCTAGCATGCATCCCACACTCTTAGACTGCTGATGTAACAGGTTCCTTTTGTGAATAGTTTGTTATGGTTTGGATCTCTTGATTGCATTGTCGTTGACTTTGGGTTGGATATTTAGGGCTGATCATTTTTTATTTCCTCTCAATATTCGTGAGACTATTTGTCCTTGGTACCATCCATCATTCTGTTACCCATCCTTTCTTTTGCTCTTAACCTATGCCACATAAGATAGAAAAAAAGCATTAGAATCATTTATAAATATAGAATGAAATGAAATATGGAAAATATTTCATTAACTTCCCTAACATAACATGTATATGCCTATATATAAGGCTAAATACTTTTCAAAAGCAATCAACAGGTGGAAATAAAAAGTAAAAATTTTGTTTTTTCTGGCATGCTAAGAACATAATACCATGGTAGTGGAATTTCTAAAATGCATAATCACTGGAGGCCAAATGCCAAAGACTTATCTCATGTTTATAGCAAAAATTTTAGGAATGCCCTGTGCATGGGTGATTATCAATTGACTATGGGGTTTAATTAAGGGGTTTTCACTTCATGCTCTAAACAACTGTGCTTTGGGATTAGCAGTTGCTGTCTGTTCACATCACTAATCGGCAGTGATTTTTGTAATCATACCAGGACATATTAGCATATTGCGTATTGCAAGACGGTGCTCCCAATAATATGTGACAAAAGGTTTCTGAGCTCAGCATCTGCTACCAAAATGCATGTATTCCAGAATGCATATCTAATTTATTTATAAAATATCTTAATTCCTAGGAGAGTCTATTTATTTTTATTTGAGAAACATCTTAAACTAAATCTTTCAGTTAGAAATCTCAAACAAACAACAAAATAACTTACCTTTTGAAAATCTTAAAGGAATGTTGAAAGGCAATTATTCTTTAATCATCATGCAACTATTAACTATTGGTTTTATTTCATATAACAACTAAAATGTTTTTACAAAACAAAATAAGCATTTAGATTAAATACTGTGTATATGCAAGATTCTAATATGCTAATATTTATGTTGTTTTGGTGCTTATTCTTTTATATTCATATTTTTGGGAGTATAATAGATATTATCATTGCACATTTTATCAAAATATTTGTAATACTTTATAAATAAAATATCAAATTTGAATGTGGTAGAAATAATTTGCTTCTATTTTGACAGAGAAATATTCTTTTTATATATGTGTATTTATAATGCTCTAAATACCTTTGTAACATGTGGTTAAATGTTACACAGCTTCAAAATAACTTCATAAAGTTAAAATATTATCAATTTAATTTTTGCATATGGGAAAGAGATGCAGAATATCAAAAAACTTATCCAGCTTTACTTAGTAAGTTCAGATTTAGATGAAAAGTTCATAGACCATCAACCAATTTTTAAACAATAATTCTTTGTAAAAAATAATTATTCCAAAGGATGTTCTTGGTGGTCCTTGAGGTGACAACATACAATGGACAGACAACTCTTTTCTTATTTATTTATTAATTTATTTTTGGTTTGGGGCCACCCCTGAATGATGTTCAGGGTTATTCCTGGCTCTGTAATCAGAAATCAGTCCTGGAGGGCCCATGTGACCTTATAGGATTTTGGGGACTGAGCAATGATTGGCTGCTTGCAAGACAGAATCCCTGGAACTGGAACAATAACATAGCAGTATGGCATTAACTTTGCATGTGGCCAACTGGGATGCGGCCATACTGGAATCCCACATGATCCGATGAGCCTGCCAGGAGCGATTTCTGAGTGCAGAGCCAGGAGTAACCCCTGAGCACCAATGGGTTCTGCTAGTGGAGCCCAAGGCTCCAAGATAAGAATCTAGTGAGATGCAGTCTGTAAGCAAACATTGATGCAGGAAACAATTCACACAGTCAAAAGGTTCAAGAACAGGTTCAGGAAATATAGGACTCAAGCAAGGAATTCAACCACCCAAGCTTTCTGCTCCAATGAAGGAATGCAGCTTAGTGGAAGAAGACTGAGGAGTGAGCCAGAAAAATATTCTTAATATATTTGAGGGTTTTTTTATATTGCACTAGAACATAAGTTAGCCATTATTCATTTTTCATATATTAAAAGTATCAAGCAGGACACTGAATATCAGAAAACATGTCACTTTTGCCTAGAGGAGTTTCAAGATCATATAAGGAGACCAGATAACATATTCAATATATTTCATTGGTAGGTTTAGAAATGGAATTGACATACTGAAGACTCAAATAAGCTTTACAATAAGAAACAAGTAAATGATAATTATGATGGCAAAAAGAAAATATTGTTTAGATGTTACCCAAGTCAATTCAAATAAAGTGAGAATGTACAATGGAACCACTGCAAAAAGAAAAAAATGCAGCTATATAAAAATATAGGAAAGTCAAACTATTTTAATGCAAATTATATTTTATTCTTTGAAAATTATGAAAAACTTCAAATTCTAGACTAATCAGACTATAATTATAGAAAAAATATTTCATTTATTCAAATATATATATCTAGAAAAGGAAACTACTCTTATATAGCTATGAGCTCCATCAGTTCTTAGGGCATGACTTTGCTGCATACCATACAAATTTTATGTCATGGTATTTATATGAATTGTCCTTTCTGAAGGAATTGATTGTCCTGCCCAAAATTCAGCTGATCACACTTTGAATGCCCTTTTACCTTGAAGATGAAATACATCTTTAACTCTCAGAATTAAATATACTAAAGGAAATAAGGGATTTTTGGTAACCAATGGTCCAATTCACTATCTAAAAATCAGTCTTATTTAAATGAATAACTTCATGATCATAATGGTGCAAAGAAAGTCACTTTCATGTTTTTGACCAAATAAAACTGACTTGTTACATGCAGTTAGTTATATGGTCCATATTACAAAGGATATTTTGAGGCTCCTATGATGCCAGTGAGACCAGTCGAATCGGTATTTACTCCACAAACATTAACATTCCTGGTTTACCAACACACACTAGCTACTTCAGCATTTCATACTTCATGCTACGTGCAAGCATTAGTATTTCTTTAGGAGAGACAATTGATATTCCAAAAGTATACCATGAATTAGTATGACTAGCAATGAACTATACTCTACTTATTTGTGTACATGTAGAACATTAAACTTACTCATATTTTAGTCTAATATTTTAATAGTCTGTGAGATGTTAACATGAAAATAGCTATCAGTCAATACTGAGTCAAAAACAATACAACTTTCCTATAGGAGGCTTTGTAAGAGTACTATTCCATACACATTTTAATGATAAGTAAATTATATATAAACTCATGCTATCATTGTTCAAACTTAGTTTATACATACCACCTCATATCCATCTGATATTTAATAATATCAGTGAAATAGGAGTTAATGTATATTTTTGAATGAGAGTTTTCATATTCTTCAGATGCGGATCATACAATGGATAATTTATCACTGGTGTTTAGATGGGCTTTTATTATTTTACTTTTACTCTTTAACTTTTTTACTTAAAGAACCATGATTTAGAAAGTTATTTATAGGGCCCGGAGAGATAGCACAGCGGTTGCAAGCAGCCGATCCAGGACCAAAGGTGGTTGGTTCGAATCCTGGTGTCCCATATGGTCCCCCGTGCCTGCCAGGAGCTATTTCTGAGCAGACAGCCAGGAATAACCCCTGAGCACCGCCGGGTGTGGCCAAAAAAAAACAAAAAAAGTTATTTATAGTTGAGTTTTACAAATACAATGTTCCAGCACCAATCCTACCACCAATATTCCCAGGTTCCTTCCAATACCTCACCTTCCTATCCTACTATCTTTGGATTTTTAACTTTGCCCTTCTTTAAACCACCAATGTACCCGAATCCCCTTGAACTTAAACCCTGTTTTTTCACATATATCTTTCTCCCTAAAGTCTAGTTCTCTTTCCTTCTCAATATGTTCTGGAGTATTCCCTCATGCAGTTATTCTAAATGTAACATATAAATAATATTATCCTACATTTATCATTCTACTTGTGTTTTACTTCATTTACTGTGATATATTCCAGTTTTATTCATGCTGCAGTAAAATGCTTGATTGCATAATTTATTATACTCTGTAGTATTCCATTGTGTATATTTGTATATATAGATATATAAATACCTAATCTTCATGACAATGGATCCATTTTTAATTTCTTGAGGAACATCCATACTGTCTGCATAGAAGCTGAACCAATTTTATTTTCACAAATAGCTCAAAAATTTTCTCCAACCTTATTATTAATTTATTACTGTCTCTATTTATAATAGTCAATGCATGGATGCAACCTAAATTGTCCACTGACAGATAACTGAATAAAGACAATGAAATAAGGGCTAGAGAGAGAATACAGTGGATAAAGTGCTTGCATTCCATGCAGCTAACTTGTGTTCAATATCTGGCATACCATATGTTCCCCTGAGCCCATCAGGTATGATCTCTGAGCACAGTATCAGGAGTGAGCCCTGAGCACCACTGTCCCCTCCAAAAAAAAAATAGAAAATGTGTATATATATGTTTATATATAGAGGCATGCATACACATGTAATGAATATACTGCTCATGAATGAAATAGATGAAATTTTGCATTTGTGACAATGTGGAGAAAATATTAAATCATTACTCTAAGAATATATGTCAGAAAATAGATGTAAAATGTGAAGAAATAAGTTAAACAAACAAACAAACAAAACCACCATCTAACTCTGAAAAATGGTGGACATACCATAAGGGAAAAGAATGATTGGGTAAAGTTGAGGAGTTTAATTAGGTAATAGTAAATGGTACCTGAAATTTTGCGTGATATATACACTTATCAAAGTGTGAAGCTGTACTCCTAAAATTTATATATTATTGAAATTGACAAATCATTAATAAAGCTAAATAATTCAAAACTTACTGCAAAGTATGCCGCAGGCAACGTTGTGAAAGAGAACTGTCCACTGATGTATTTTCTTCTGTCATTTATTTGGTGTACTAACTATGAGATTTGAATGCCTGAATTGTCCGTAATATTACCAGGCCATATGAGATCTAAATTCATGTTCTGAAAAATATTGAGCATAGCATATATATAGTACATATGAATTATAGAATATATACATGTGTGTTATGCATAAAAGCATACATATTATACATAGAAGAGAAAAGAGGGTGTTAGATTAAATTGCAAACAAATCCTGAGCAGCAAATGTTTTTGCACATATCAATTTACATTAGCTTAGTAATACATTTTATATTGTGTATGCTTTAGCACTACAATGATAAAGTTGAATAGTTGCAATGGAGGTCTTATAACCCATAGAGCTTAAGTTAAACTAATTGCTATCTGGTACTTTAAGACAATATTTTTCTGAAATAAAACCCATAACAAAACAAAAGCACCCCAAAAATAAGATTAGGAGGCATCACAATCATATCCTCTGCCTTTAACTATTCCTGTAGAGTTATCATAATCAATATAGCATGGAACTACATTAAGGACATTATCTCTGACCAGTGTAACAAAATTGATACCTCAGAGATAAAGACTCATATATATGAACAGTTAATCTATGACAAGAAGCAGGGTGCATTATGACTAAGGCCCAACTGCAAATATGTTTGTAATTTTGAAGAATAAAGTATTATTTAAAAAGAGAGAAATATTTAAAAAGTAAATAATAAACTTTAAATGGATCTGTCATACTGGCAGGCTGTGGGGGGTGCAAAGGGTTGTGGTTGGGATATCCTCTGGGAACATGTTGGAGAGAGGTCGCCAGTGTTGGTGGGTTTGGCCCTAATTCATTATAAGTCTGAAACTCAATTATGAAGAATTTTGTAAATCACAAGGGTTTCAATAACATAAAATAAAAATTTCAAAAAAAATTACATACAATTTAAAAAATATTTTATTTTCTCAAATGAAAGGGATTAAGCATATAAACAGTAGGTCTGGGGAGTTAACAAAAATAATTCACATCTTTTTTTTTTTTTTTTTTTTTTTTTTTTTTTATTTTTTATCTTTATTTAAACACCGTGATTACAAACATGATTATAGTTGTATGATTACAGTCATGTAAAGAGCACCCCCCCTTCACCGGTGTAACATTCCCACCACCAATTTCCCAGATCTCCCTCCTCCCCACCCCCCTACACCTGTACTCGAGACAGGCTTTCTACTTCCCTCATTCATTCACATTTTATGATAGTTTTCAGTGTAGTCATCTCTGCAACTGCACTCATCACTCTATGTGATGAGCTGCATGTCCTGAGCTGCACCTACCAGCCCTCATCTCTCTTGTCTCTGAGATATTGTTAAAAATGTCCTTCATTTTTCTTAAAGCCCATAGATGAGTGAAACCATTCTGCGTCTTTCTCTCTCCCTCTGACTTACTTCACTCAGCATAATAGATTCCATGTACATCCATGTATTGGAAAATTTCATGACTTCATCTCTCCTGATGGCTGCATAGTATTCCATTGTGTATATGTACCACAGTTTCTTCAGCCACTCATCTGTTGAAGGGCATCTTGGTTGTTTCCAGAGTCTGGCTATTGTAAATAGCGCTGCAATGAATATAGGAGTAAGGAAGGGTTTTTTGTATTGTATTTTTGTGTTTCTTGGGTATATTCCTAGGAGTGGTATAGCTGGATCGTATGGAAGCTCAATTTCCAGTTTGTGAAGGAATCTCCATATCGCTTTCCATAAAGGTTGTACTAGACGGCATTCCCACCAGCAGTGAAAAAGAGTTCCTTTCTCTCCACATCCCCGCCAGCACTGCTTGTTTTCCTTTCTTGTGATGTGTGCCAATCTCAGTGGCGTGAGGTGGTACCTCATAGTAGTTTTGATTTGCATCTCCCTGACGATTAGTGATGTTGAACATCTTTTCATGTGCCTTTTGGCCATTTGCCTTTCTTCTTTTTCAAAGTGTCTGTTCATTTCTTCTCCCCATTTTTTGATGGGGTTAGTTGTTTTTTTCTTGTATAGTTCTGTCAGTACCTTGTAAATTTTGGATATTAGCCCTTTATCTGATGTGTATTGGGTGAATAATTTCTCCCACTCAGTGGGTGGCCTTTGTATTCTGGGCGCTATTTCCTTTGAGATGCAGAAGCTTTTCAGCTTAATATAGTCCCATCTGTTTATCTCTGCTTCCACTTGCTTGGAAAGTGCTGTCTCCTCCTTAAAGATGCCTTTAGTCTCAATGTCCTGGAGTGTTTCACCTACATGTTGTTCTATATACCTTATAGTTTCAGTTCTGATATCAAGGTCTTTAATCCATTTGGATTTTACCTTTGTATATGGTGTTAGCTGGGGGTCTGAGTTCGCTTTTTTGCAAGTGGTTAACCAGTTGTGCCAACACCACTTGTTGAATAGGCTTTCCCTGCTCCATTTAGGATTTTTTGCTCCTTTATCAAAAACAAGGTGGTTATATGTCTGAGGAACCTTCTCTGAGTACTCAAGCCTATTCCACTGATCTGAGGGTCTGTTTTTATTCCAATACCATGCTGTTTTTATAACTGTTGCTTTGTAATACAACTTAAAATTGGGGAAAGTAATGCCTCCCATATTCCTTTTCCCAAGGAGTGCTTTAGCTATTCGAGGTTGTTTGTTGTTCCAGATGAATTTCAGAAGTATTTGATCCACTTCTTTGAAAAATGTCATGGGTATCTTTAGAGGAATCGCGTTAAATCTGTACAATGCTTTTGGAAGTATTGCCATTTTAATGATGTTGATCCTGCCAATCCATGAGCATGGTATGTGTTTCCATTTCCGCGTGTCCTCTCTTATTTCTTGGAGCAGTGTTTTGTAGTTTTCTTTGTATAGATCCTTCACATCTTTAGTCAGGTTGACTCCAAGATATTTGAGTTTGTGTGGAACTAATGTGAATGGGATTGTTCTCTTAATGTCCATTTCTTCCCTATCATTATTCGTGTATAAAAAGGCCATTGATTTTTGTGTGTTAATTTTGTATCCTGCCACTTTGCTATACAAATCTATTATTTCTAGAAGCTTTTTGGTAGAGTCTTTAGGGTTTTCTAAGTAGAGTATCATGTCATCTGCAAACAGTGAGAGCTTGACTTCTTCCTTTCCTATCTGAATTCCCTTGATATCTTTTTCTTGCCTAATCGCTATAGCAAGTACTTCCAGTGCTATGTTGAATAGGAGTGGTGAGAGAGGACAGCCTTGTCTTGTACCAGAATTTAGAGGAAAGGATTTTAGTTTTTCTCCATTGAGGATAATATTTGCCACTGGCTTCTGGTAGATGGCTTTGACTATATTGAGAAAGGTTCCTTTTATTCCTATCTTGCTGAGAGTTTTAATCAAGAATGGGTGTTGAACCTTATCAAATGCTTTTTCTGCATCTATTGATATGACCATGTGATTTTTATTTTTGTTGTTGTTTATGTTGTGTATTATATTAATAGATTTACGGATGTTAAACCATCCTTGCATTCCTGGGATGAAACCTACTTGATCAAAGTGAATGATCTTCTTGATGAGGCACTGGATCCTGTTCGCCAGGATTTTGTTGAGGATCTTTGCATCTGTGTTCATCAGGGATATTGGTCTGTAATTTTCTTTTTTGGCAGCATCTCTATCAGGTTTTGGTATTAAGGTGATGTTGGCTTCATAAAAGCTATTTGGAAGTATTCCTGTTTTTTCGATTTCATAAAAGAGCCTGGCCAGAATTGGTAGTAGTTCCTCTTGAAAGGTTTGAAAGAATTCATTCGTGAATCCATCAGGGCCTGGGCTTTTGTTTTTGGGTAAATTTTTGATTACAGTTTTAATTTCCTCAATAGTGATGGGGGTGTTTAGATATGCTACCTCTTCTTTATTCAACCGTGGAAGGTTATATGAGTTCAGAAATTTATCCATTTCTTCCAGGTTCTCATATTTAGTGGCATAGAGTTTCTCAAAGTATTCTCTGAATACCCTTTGAATCTCTGCAGTATCTGTAGTGATCTCCCCCTTCTCATTTCTAATACGCGTTATCAAGTTTCTCTCTTTCTTTTGCTTTGTGAGTTTTGCCAATGGTCTATCAATCTTGTTTATTTTTTCAAAGAACCAACTTCTGCTTTCGTTGATCTTTCGGATTGTTTTTTGGGTTTCCACTTCGTTGATTTCTGCTCTCAGCTTTGTTATTTCCTTCTGTCTCCCTATTTTTGGGTCCTTTTGTTGAGCACTTTCTAGTTCTATTAGCTGTGTCATTAAGCTACTCAGGTAAGCTCCTTCTTCCTTCCTGATGTGTGCTTGCAAAGCTATAAATTTTCCTCTCAGTACTGCTTTTGCTGTGTCCCATAAGTTCTGATAGTTTGTGTCTTTATTGTCATTTGTTTCCAGGAACCTTTTGATTTCCTCCTTGATTTCATCTCGGACCCACTGGTTATTGAGTATGAGGCTGTTTAACTTCCAGGTGTTAATTTTTTTCTTCTGTGTCCCTTTGCAGTTCACATCTAACTTCAGAGCCTTGTGGTCAGCAAAGGCAGCCTGCAAAATGTCTATCTTTTTTATTTTATGGAGGTATGTTTTATGTGCCAGCACATGATCTATCCTGGAGAATGATCCATGTACATTGGAAAAGAATGTGTATCCAGGTTTCTGAGGATAGAGTGCCCTATATATATCTACTAGGCCTCTTTCATCCATTTCTTTTTGCAGGTCTAGTATATTTTTGTTGGGTTTCCATTTGGTTGACCTATCAAGTGTTGACAAGCCTGTGTTGAGGTCTCCCACAATTATTGTGTTATTATTGATATCCTTCTTCAGATTTGTCAACAATTGTATTAAATACTTTGCTGGACCCTCATTCGGTGCGTATATGTTTAGGAGAGTGATTTCTTCTTGCTGTACAAATCCCTTGATTAGTACATAATATCCATCTTTGTCCCTTACAATTTTTCTGAGTATAAAGTTTGTGTCATCTGATATTAGTATGGCCACCCCCGCTTTTTTAAGGGTGTTGTTTGCTTGAATGATTTTCCTCCAGCCTTTGATTTTGAGTCTATGTTTATTCTGACTATTCAGGTGTGTTTCTTGTAGACAGCAGAAGGTTGGCTTCAGTTTTTTGATCCATTTCGCCACTCTGTGCCTCTTAACTGGTGCATTTAGTCCATTGACATTGAGAGAAATAATTGTCATGGGATTTATTGCCATCTTTGTGTAGAAGTTTGGTGTGTTTTTTGTTCTGTCTTGTTTTTAGAGTAGATCTTTCAGTTTTTCTTTTAAGGCTGGTTTTGAGTCTGCAAAGATTTTGAGCTGTTGTTTATCTGTGAAGCCGTGTATACATCCGTCAAACCTGAAACTTAGTTTTGCTGGGTGCAATATTCTTGGCGAAGCCAAAACAACAGAAGTGGTTGATCTTAATCTTTGTAACCTATGTCTATGTTACCTAAGTTAATAGTCTTAAAAGTGTGTAAATAATTTATGGAGGCAGTCTATTACTGAATGTTGTGCTGTTGAAAGATCTAAATATATACATTATAGAAGGCAAATTACACTTTAGTCTTTCCAGAAAAGTGGCTATACATTCTGAAATCTTCAGACAAGGCCTCTAAGTTTTGAAAAGCTAAGAAAACAGCCTTAAAGTACATTTTCAAAGTATTTGTAGGTGTATGATCATTTGAGTTTATTTAGATGTTAAAAATTAATACTTGTGGCTTGAGATGGTACTTCATTGTTTTGATTTGAATCTCCCTGATGATTAGTGATGTGGAACATTTTTCATGTCCCTTTAGGCCATTTGTATTTCTTCTTTAAGGAATTGTTTATTTCCTCTCCCCCATTTATTGATGGGGTTTAATGAGTTTTTTCTTGCTAAGTTCTGACTGTACCTTGAATATCTTGGATATTATCCCCTTATCTGATGGGTATTAGATGAATAGTTTCTCCATTCTCTGGTGGTTTTTGTATCCTTGTCACTATTTACTTTGAGGTGCAGAAGTTTCTCAGCATAATATAGTCCTATTTGTTTCTCTCTGATTCCACTTGTTTGGACAGCGATGTTTCCTTTTTGATGATGCCTTTAGTCTCAATGTCAGAGTTTTACCTACGTGTTCTTCTATGTAACTTATGGTCTGGGTCTGATATCAAGCTCTTTAATCCATTTGGATTTGACCTTTGTTCATGGTGTTAGAAGAAGGTCCGAGTTTGCTTTTTATTGCAGAAAGGCTGGACTAGACGGTATTCCCACCAAAAGTGAATGAGAATTTCTTTCTCCCTACAACCCTGCCAGCACTGATTGCTCTTGTTCTTTGTGACGTGTGCCAGTGACTGTGGCGTGAGATGGTACCTCATTGTTGTTTTGATTTGATCTTCCTGATGATTAGTGATGTGGAGCATTTTCTCATGTGTTTTTTGGCCATTTGTATTTCTTCTTTGAGGAAGTGCCTATTTAATCTGCCCATTTTTTGATGGGGTTAGATGTATTTTTCTTGTTAAGTTCTGTCATTAACTTGCATATTTTCAGTATTAGCCCCTAATCCATGGGTATTGGGTGACTAGTTTCTCCCACTCTGTGGGAGGCTTTTGTATCCTGGGCACTATTACCTTTGAGGTGCAGAATCTTCTCTGCTTATTACAGTCTCATCTGTTTATGTCTGTTTCTACTTGTTTTGAGAGTGATGTTTTATCCTTGCAGATGCCTTTAGTTTCAGTGTCATGGAGTGTTTTACCTATGTGTTGTTCTATGTAACTTATGGTTTGCCTGTGGCTGACCAACTTTCCTAACACCACTTGCTGAAGAGACTTTCCTTGCTCCATTTTGCATTTCTTGCCCCTTTATCAAAGATTAATTGATTGTATGGCTGGGGGACAGTCTTTGAATACTCAAGTCTATTTCATTGATCTGAGGGTTTGTCTTTATTCCAATACCATGATGTTTTAATAACTATTGCTTTGTAGTACAATAAAGTTGGGGAAAGTGATGTCTCCCATCTTCTTTTACCTAAGGGACGATTTAGTTATTCATGGGTATTTATTGTTCCAAATGAATTTCAGGAGCATTTGATCCACTTATTTGAAGAATGTTTTGAGTATCTTTAGAGAAATTGCATTAAATCTGTACAATTCTTTGAGGGAGTATTACCATTTTATTATCTTAATCCTTCCAGTGCATGAACAGGGTATTTGTCTTCATTTCCTTGTGTCCTCTCTTATTTCTTGAAGCCATGTTTTTTAGTTTTCTTTGTATAGGTCCTTCACCTCATTAGTCAAGTTGACTCAAAGAAAATCTGAATGGGATTGTTTTTTTAATGTCCATTTCTTCTCTATCATTATTGGTGTATAAGAAGGCAATTGACTTTTGCATGTTAATTTTGTAGCCTGCCACTTTGCTATATAAATCTATTGTTTCTAGAAGCTTTTTGAGAGTCTTTAAGGTTTAAAAATATAGTATCAGATCATCTGCAAACAGTCAGAGCTTGACTTCTTCCTTTTCTCTCTGGATGCCCTTGATATCTTTTTCTTGCCTGATTGCTATTGTTGAATAGGAGTGGTGAAAGGGGGCAGCCTTGTCTTGTACCAGACACAGAGACTAGCACACATCACAATAAAACAAGAACAATAAGTGCTGGCAGGAATGTGAAGAGAAAGGAACTCTCACTACCGGTAGGAATGCCGTCTAGTCCAGCCTTTATGGAAAACAATATGGAGATTCCTCAAAAAAACAGGAAACTGAGCTCCCATATGATCCAGCCATACCACTTCTATGATATACACTAGGAACACACACACACAAACAATACAAAATGCCTTTTTACACACCTATATTCATTGCAGCGATATTTACAGTAGCCAGAATATAGAAACAACACAGATGCCTGACAACACATGAGTGGCTAAAGAAAATGTGGTACATATACACAAGGAAATGACTACTTTGCAGCTGTCAGGAGAGATGAAGTCATGTAATTTTCCTATTCATGGATGGACATGGAACTTATTATGCTGAGTGAAATAAGTGAGAGGGAGCGAGATAGACACAGAATAGTATCACTCTGGGATTTAAAAAATAATAAAAAATATTATTGTAATAATACCCAGAGACAATAGAGATGAGGGCTGAAAGGACTGGGCAATGATATGAAGCTTACCACAAAGAATAATGAGTGCAGTTAGAGAAATAACTACACTAACAACTAGTATGACAATGGTAGTGAGTGAGAGAAATAGAATGCCTGTCTAGAATACAGGCAGGGGGTAGGGGAAGAGGAAGATGGATGATGGGAAGGTTGCACTGGTGAAGGGGGATGTTCTTTTTTATAACTGAAACACATGTTTGTAATCATGGTGCTTAAATAAATATATTATTAAAATAAATAAAAATAAATATTAAACTTAGAAAAAAACACTACTTGTAACTCTGCATTCTATGGATTTCTAAATTCTAATCATGTTACCTGCTTTGTTCCTTGGAAGACAGAATAAGGTGTATGTGTGCCCATTGATACACACTAGGATAAGTTTATGTGCAATTAAATCTATACATAAGTGTAAAGTGTTATTCTTAAAGGATGCTTCCACTTGATTTGCTTAACATTTAAAGTAATAAATTAGATATAGATTTTGATTCCTAAAAGAAAAAGTAGAAAATATTTGGTAGGAGGATGTTGGTCCACACTAGTGGTGTTCAGGATCTACTTCGAGCTCAGAAAGAACTCTGGCCATGCCAGAGTACCAAAATTAGTATAAGGAATTAAATCTTTTTTTTTTTGTTTTGTTCTTTGGGTCACACCTGGCAGCACTCAGGGGTTACTTCTGGCTCTATGCTCAGAAATCTCTCCTGGCAGTCTCAGGGGACCATATGGGAAGCCGAGATTCGAACCACCTTCCTTCTGTGTCTAAGGCAAATGCCTTACCACTGTGCTATCTCTCCGGGAGAAATTAAATCTTGATTGAGCAAGACAAGGGCCTTCCCCCCTGTACTATCTCTCCAGCCATGGGAAACATTTCTGTTTCAGAAGAGATGTTTTTCTTGCTTATTTATTTGTTTTGCTTTAGTATCTAAAGTGTAGTTTGCTGGCATAAAATGGAGGAGTAATAAATTTATATCAGCTCTACCAAAAGTAAGAAAAGAAACTGGGAATTTATCTGGTCACTTATCTTGTTTAGATGCCATTGTTGCCTGTGGATATATAAGGTTATCTTCTTTTTTTCTTGCTAATTCAAAATCTTATCTCCTTGTGCACTGGAATCTCATCTGTTCATCAAATAATAAATATGAGCATATTTCTCTAATCAGATATGTCACAATGTGTAGGTAAATGGAGAAAAATCTGTGAGGTTAAGAAAGCTTGTGCTGAAAGTGATAACACAGTGGTAGAGCATTCGTCTGGCTCATGGCAAACTCGGAATAGACCCAGGTTTGATCTCCTGCATCCCATATGGTCTTCTGAGCCTGCCATTAGCAAGTTCTGAGCATAGATCCAGGAGTAACCCCTGAGTGCCAATGGGTGTGGTCCCCCAAAAAAGTTAAGAAAGGTTAAACACTGCTTAAGTTCTGTATATTTACTACAAAAGTAATAATTTATAAAAAAATATATACAAATTATATAATTTTATTTTATAAAAATAAAGATGACAATATTAATAATAAAATCACATTCATAGAAATAACAGCATAATATTTCTATTCATATTTAGTTTATACAGTCAGTTGTGTGGAACATTCACTATAAAGACAGGCCTCATAGAAAACAAAATCAACTGAAATTTTAATTAAAATTATTCATTTTCACAGAATATTTGGAGCTATATTCTCTGTGATCTTTCTGTAATATCAGACATAGAATACATTACCCCTATTTTGAATCAATCCTCAATTTAGTAACATAGCAATTCAGACACTCAGACAACTTTGAATTTTTGACAATTTGATATAATACATGAAGTATGAAAGGCACTATAACCACAAGAAATTGAAAATATGCATAAACATAATAAAATATGTAACTGGAATAAAAGTAAAATGGAGTTTATGTTAATCATTATATTTTGTGGTCAAGTTTTGCAGTAATTTAGGGTATAAAATTCAAAAGTAGACACAATCTGGTTGACTGTATAAATATGCAACTTGCTATTCATGTCCAACTTAGTTTGCTTATCATTTTATCCACTTTCCCTATTGTATTTATCATAATGTCTTGTATATCACAGAACATATTAATAATATTTTAATACCTAGAACTGTTAAGTGAGATATGGATGACCAATCATTAGGGATCTATGAATTAGTGAAGATGAAGCCAGTGAAGTTGGATCACAGGCAAATTCGTGACTGGGCAGTTTACCATCAGGTGGGATTAAAAATAGAACTATCATATAATCTATCAATTCTACATCTACATATCTATACGAAGTACACAAAAGAACTAATTTAAAAATTTAATAAATGGTCACCTATGTACAATATAGCATTATTTCTGATGTTGAAGACCTGGAAACAACCCCAGTATCAAATAAGAATTGGTAAATCAATGATGACGTATATACACATGGAATTCTATTTGCTACAAGGAAAAAAAGTCACCTTTTAATTTAGCGTGTGCAAGATAGACACCTTAATGCTTGAGCCACCACTCTGCCCCCAAAATCACCTTTTGTCACAACATAGAAGGACATGGGAGCTGTCTTGCTAAGTAAAATGTCAGAAGAAGGAAGAAGAGTCTTATATAATACAATTCATAAGTAGTGTCTAAACAAAAAATGAGTGGATCATATCCAATTAAGATTAATCTTACAAAAGAACTGAGGTTACCTAATGGGGAAGTAAAAAGGAAGGGTGCTCTGTACAATGGTGGAAAATTACTAGCATTGTCATGGCAGATGCAGTCTGGGAACATTATATACCTAAAATAAATACATATTCATATTCATAATCTAATGTTACTTCAATAAAGTTACAATAACTTGTTTTGCTTAAAAGTGAAGCAATAATATTGGATGTACATTACTTCTTTTTCAAAGTATCTAAGACAGCAACTTTAGTCAAAAGTAGAGAAAACGGGGAAGAAAGCATATCCAAAGATGGCACGTTTTAGGGGGCTAAATATTACAGTACATAATGAGGATGATGAATAAAACTCGATAATATTATTTCAAAGCATGTGAAGACATGTAGTCTGAATGTGCTTTCTTTGAATAGGCAAGAAATATTTGATTCCCAAATATATTAGAAAATCAAAACCTTAACCTCAGTCACTTAATTTGTACTTTTATAAATTATGGCTCTATAAAAGTCAGAAATAAATGTTAGGCAGGCACCTAAGGAAATGTGAATAACTGGAGGAGAAAAAATATCTCTGATTCAGTAAAAAACTTTCTTCAAAATATAATTTATGACATATGCAGTATTTTAAATTGCATCAATGAATTAATGCAAACCCCAAACTCTAAGCTATTTTTTGAAGAGCCTGGCATCAAACACAGAATCTCACACGTGTTGTTCAAGTGCTCTGCCACTGAATTAAATGCCCATAATAAATTAATGTTGTTTTAAGAAGTCATATTCAAATTTTACTGGATTACTTTCTCTCTGATTTTATTTCTTAACTAAAATATATTTATTCATTAACAATGATTTGCTTAAGATACCATAAGCTAACATTTCTTCATTTTCCAATCATTGATTTACAATAGGTCCAGGGAAGTGCATTATAGTACAACTGATTCCTTTACTATTTTAGCCATGATTTTGCCATCTGAATTTATCACTAGATTATCCTTTGATGGTATAAGGCAAATTTTCCTACAAATTTCAATCTTTTTGAAGCCCCGTATATTCAAAGATATTGGCATCTGTTAGTTATATGTTTTCATGTTCAAAACAATCTCAAAATACTTCAATTAAAAATAGCACATCTCTAACACTATTTTGTCCTTGTTCACCTTATAGATTCACTTTATATTTCTGCAAGTCAGTCACATAAAATCATTAGAATTTCTCATATCCCACAATTATGACTCCTTTGCAATATTGAACTCTCTCCCATTTCATGTTTGCATAGTAACCCTCTAACTTTTATTTACTTTAGAACAAAATGTTAATCTCTTATCTCTCCTTCTATAATATTTAAGTACTTATCATAAATTTCTTAATGTATCCTAAAACTATCATGTTGGATTTCTTTCCATGATATTTCCAAGTTAATTTATTCTAGAACAATTAAACAACCTATTATCTCTATCTCAGTTTTTGACTATTGCTAAAGAATATCATATGACACATACTGATTGGTTCAATTGAAAATATGCTGTTTTCAAGATTTTAGTTAAAGTATGCACAGCGCTGCCCACCTGGGTCTCAGTTGCCCATGCAGGAAAGCATAGTATTCTCAGACACATACTTGTTTCCAGTTGAGTTTGACCTACTGACTGATACCCCTAAGGCTTTTTGGACATAAAAGTCATAAAAAATTGTAGGGACAATGGACAATTATTTCCAAATAATTAAAACATCAATACATCAAGAACAACTCACACTGCTAAACATATGTGCACCTATTTAATGATCAACAAAATATTTAAAACAACTTTTAATAGGCCTGAAGAATTATATTGACAGCATTATAGAAACACAATAGTAGTAGAAGACTCTAATACTTATTGATCACTGCTGAATAGATCAACAAGGCAAAAATTCAACAAAGAAACACTGCCTTAAATTATTTTAATGTAATTAAAGAACCTTGGCTTACAAAGTTACTGATAGGAGAGTTTTAAGCATACCATATTTCAACATCAATCCACTAGTATTAATTCCCATCATTAGTGTTACCATACTTCATCATCACCTTCCCCCTGCCTACCACATTGAGACACACATTACAAAGTTGTGTGCTGCAATTTGGATTTCATGTTTTCATGAGAAAACTTGGATGGATAGCTCTCCTACTTCTCCTATATAGCTAAGCCTCTACCCCCATTCCCTCATTAGCTTCATTTTTCATCTTTCTCCAGCTTTGATTTCTTGTCTTCTCTTTCTCAATTTACCTGGGGGCCACAGGAGGCAAAGTCGGGGTGATCCTTGAGTGCAAAGTCAGTAGTAAGCCTTGAACATTGGGGGGTGACCCAAACAACTAAAACAAAACAAAACAAAAAAAGATTCCTCTAGGGCAGGGCCACAAAATGTTGTACGGAGTGGCCCGCGGGCCACGAGTTTGAGACCCCTGCAAGCACTGGGGTCAAGAGTGATATAGGCATTCCCTCTTTACTACATTACATTTCCTCACATAGTTATTCTATATTCTACAAATCAGTAAAATCAACCTGTGTTTTTCTTTGGGCTTATTTTGTTCACCGAATATCTTCTAGTTCCAACTAGGTTGCAGCAAATTGTATATCGTATCATTTCTTGCAGCTGCATAGTATTCAACTGAGTTTATGTACCATACCTTCATGATCCATTCATTGATAGTTGGACACTTAGGCTGACACCATGTCTTAGATATTGTACTAAATTCAGCAATGAATAATGTTGTACATAATGTAAATTAATGTTTTTATGTTTTTGGTATAGATACCTAAAAGTGGGATTTCTGGGTCATCTGGCAGCTCAATTCTTAGTTTACTATGAACTCGCCATATTGGTTTCCACAGGGGGTGAACGAAATAACATTCCCACTGGCAGTGAACAAGGGTTCTTTTTTCACCACACTCCAACCAGCACAGATTATTCCTACAATTTTTAATATGTGTCATTCTCGCTGGTGTGAGATGATATCTCACTGCTGTCTTAATTTGTATTTTCCTAATGATTAGTGGTGTTCAACACTTTTTCTTATGCTTATTGTCAATCTACTTGTCTTCTTCTAAGAAGTGCCTGTTCATATCCTCTCCCTTTTGTCTGATAGGACTTTTGAATATTTGTTGACCATTATTAGCACTTTATATATCTGGATATCAAGCATTTATCCAGCGTGTTGAAGGCAGTATTTTTGTTCACTCAATTACCAGTCTAAACATTGTTTTAGCCATTGTTTCTTTTGCAATGCAAAAACATTTAAATTTAACGCAGTACACTTGTTTATTTTGTTGTGCTTTCCTTTGTCAGTGGCTTCAGATCATTGAAGTTGCAAATCTTTAGGCTCTTTATCTATATTTTCTTCAAATGTACTTTATCATTTCCATTCAGATCTCTAGGTATTTGATCCACTTTAAATTGCCTTTACCAAACACTGACAGAAGAAGAAAAAGGAGAAATGAAAGAGAGGGCCCCAGCAGATATATACAGGATTCTCAATCCTCTAAAATTCTCTGTCTCTACACCTTCTTCAGTGAAATAGACATTTCCCAAGATAAATTGCCTGTTGGGTCTCAAAATATATCTCCATAAAATCAAGAAGCTAGAAATCTTATCATCCTCACAGACAAAGATGCTTTGAAACTGGAAATTAATCATGAACAGAAACAGGTGAAAGATACAGAACTAGGATGTGTAATCTAAACCAAGTCTCCAGGACAGTACAAATAACATTGTCTACAAATAAAAGAGGAGGCTTAGACATTGAGAAAATATCTAAAACCATATACTTAAACTGTACAAAAAAACATATGACTTAATAAGTATCTAAATTTTGATATAAATGTTGTTTGTTTGAGGGCCACACTAAGCAGAACTTAGGGATTATTCCTAGCTCTGTGCTCATAAATCATTCCTTGCAATGGTCTGGGCACCATTTGGGGCTTTGGACATTTAATCCAGGTTCAATGCATGCACCCAATTCTGGCCACTATATGCAACTTTTAGTTTAGCTTTATGGGCCACACCCAGTGACGCTCAGGGGTTATTCCTGGCTATGCACTCAGAAATCGCTCCTGGCTTGGGGGACCATATGGGAACCCGGTGGACAGATGGAACAGCAGTCCTTCCTAGGTTAGCGCATACAAGATAAATGTCCTACCGCTTGCATCACAGACCATATACAAATTTTTATGCGATTTTATGACCCCAAAAGCTCAAGAATAAATGTATTTCTTCTCTAATAGTATTCTCCCATACTCGGCTTTCTGTTTTGTTTTGTTTTGATTTTGGTTTTTGGGTCACACCCGGCAGCGCTCAGGGGTTACTCCTGGCTCTAAGCTCAGAAATCGCTACTGGCAGGCATGGGGGACCATTTGGGATGCCAGGATTAGAACCACAGACCTTCAACATGCAAGGTAAACACCTTACCTCTATGCGCTCTCTTTGGCCCCTCTCACACTCTGTTTTTATTCTAGCAGTATAACCCTTCATCTCAGGGAGCCTAGTCATGCCACAGGCCTGGAAATACACATCAGTATTCTGAGCTCTTCAGGTGGTTCAAATGTTTAGGTTTATGAACTTTTAAAAACATAGTGAAAACCTGAAAAAAATCTCTCTTTTTATTATATACAATTTTTATTTTGACCATATTGGCTTACATATCTTTCACAATAGTATTTTAGGTACATATTAACATTGAATCAGGGGAATTACCATCACCAAATTTGTCCACCCTCCACCCCCATTCCCATCCTGCATCCCATTTCCCCCACCTCACCCCCCGGGCTGCTAGAGTAAGTGGTCCCCTCAGTGTTTAGCTTATTACTTAGTGATCATATATCTGTTTGGTCCTGGAACCTTCTCTTGTTTCCCCCTCTATTTGAGAGGCAGAACTAGATAATTCAAATTATGTGGTTTTGTTTAAAGAAGGGAAAAGCAATAAAGTGGGGTAAAAATCAAATAAGCCGAAAATGGGTGTAGTTCTTCTAGAGACTCTCAACCTCAGGAAAATCCATAAGAATCTAAAGGAACTATATATTTATCAGATAATATATCAAGACAAATATAGGAAAGTAAAAAGTGTTATAATTTGGATTATTAATCAGAAAGATAAAAAATTTTGTTACTTATGTGCCTGATGACAAAGTTACAAAATACATAAAGGGATCATAAGGAATTAGAAAAAGAAGATTGGGGCTGGAGCAATAGCTTGGCAGTAGGGCATTTGCTTTGCACATGGCTGACCCAGGATGAACCTGGTTCAATCCCCAGCGTCCCAAATGATCCCCTGAGCCAGGAGTGATTTCTAAGTACATAGCCAGGAATAACCCCTGAGTGTCACTGGGTGTGGCCCAAAAACCAAAAGAAATAAAAATAAAAAATAAGATTTGTTGGTATTGAATTTGAGGGTTGAAACAATAGTATAGAGGGTTGGGTGCTTTTCCTGAACTCAGCTGCCAGGGTGTTAACTTCAGGACCACATATGGTCCTAGGGAACCTCTAGGAGAAGAAGAGCCAGGAATAAGCCCAGAGCACTTCCAGCTGTGGCCCAAATGAACAAAACAAGAAACTCCACCAGATTGTTATAGTGGGAAATGGAGGGGGTCCTTGGGACATTGGTGAAGAAATGTTGACATTGGTGGCACATTTGAAGTCAGTATATTAAATGCCTCAAACTCTATTATTATCAGTATTTTAATCCTGGTACATAAATAAAATTTGGGGAAAAATAAATGGAAGTGTTTAGTGAAATTAATTAAAACATAGAAAAGTAGATTAATATTATTATTTAATGCCTGACCTACTTGACCTTATATTATAGAATATAATTATTTTCAAGCCGATATAGCACATGTGCAACAATTTAATAGATTCTGTGTTGGTCTATAAAATAACTCACAGTAAATTAAAAAATATTGAAATACAAAGGTCAGTCCCTCAAGCATTGCCAAGAAAAGAAACAGGAGGAAGTCCTGAACAGTCAAGTTTGGCAACTCCTTAAAAATTGGTTGATCCCTAAGCAAGATGACTAAGGGAAAGGCAAGGAATCATATTACTAATGTCAGAATGAGACAATACTTACCCAAATAAATGACACAATTAATATGGTAATAAGATTATTTTATGCATAATTTTATCTCAGAAACTGAGTAGCTCTACTAAAAAGATAAATTTCTAAAATACAGTACATTGAACTAAAATTAATATACTATGAAATAGTTCAAATAGTGTTAAATCAATTAAATGAATTAAATTTACTATGAACTAAGTTCCTATTAAAAAGATGGAAGTCTATGGACCAGATAGATAGTACAGAGGTTAACAGTTTTGCCTTGCACACAGCTGACTTGGTTTAATCTCTGATACCACATATAGTCCCACAGTACTACCAGAAATGATCCCTGAGCATAAATAAAGCCAGGAGTAAGCCCTGAGTTAAAAAAGGGGGGAGCAGATAAATGGTTATAGCATACGTCTGACCTGGGTTCCATCTCCTAGAATCTCATCTGGTTCTGTGAGCATTGCCAGAAGTGAATTATGAGCATTGATTGCCAGGTGTGGCCCCAAAACAAAAGAAAACAAGATAAAGAAAATTGCAAGTTCTTAAGTAAGAAATAAGAACAGGAATATACAAACTCATTAAGAAAATAAAGTAGAAGGAAACACTTTCCAGTCTCTTTATACATTGTGTATTCCAACATCAAAGTTTGGCATAAGTATCTCTTACACACCATGTTGAAAAAATTGTTAACAAAATAATAGGAGATTGAGTTTAGCAATATATAAAAATTAGCAAGATCCTTATGACACAGTTTTTCCTACTCTAAAGAGGTTAAATATTAAGCAATAGTAAATGTACTTCTTTTTATCAATAAAACAATAGAGAAACCAGAGATAATTTTAATACCAGAAAAGAAAATTTATAGCATTCAGTGTTTAATAATGATAATGGAAAGAAACTCTGGTACCAGGAAAGTAGCTCAAAGGAATAGTGTACAGGTTTTACATGCTGGAGGTCAAGATTTGTTATTTAGCACTATGTAGACCCCAAAACATTGCTGGAAGTAGGCCTCAAAACAATGAATTTGGAGAAGTCCCTGAGGACTACTCAATTTTTTGTTTGTTTTGTTTTGATTTTGAGCCACACCCACCAGTGCTCAGGGTTACTCCTGGCTCTATGCTCAGGGATCATCCTGGTGGTGTTCTGGGGTACATATGGGATGCCAGGGAGAGAATCTGGGTCTGGTATATGCAAGGCAAGCAGCCTACCAACTGTGCTATCACTCTTGCCCTGCCCCCAAGCTTTTTTAAAAGAAAATTATCATTAAGATAGTCATTATAAGTAAAGTATTTAATCTGTAAATAAAGAGAATTTAGAGAAAATGCATATTTAATTGTGAAATCTCTACTGGTTTTCCTAAAATTGAGAAGGCAACACTTTTTCAGCGTATTACTTATGTTCCATCCATTTTAAAATAAAAGCATAAAAATAAAGATATGTATTACTAATTTAGATGATGTGAAATTTATATAGAAATAAGACTTTCATAAAACATGTACACAATTTATCTAGCAAAAACCCATAATTTATCATGAACTTTCTATTAAATCATTCCTTAGTAATCTTTGTTTTTTTTAAAGAAAATTAAATTCAGAACAATAGTATAACTGGTAAGGAACTTGCCTTATATATAGCCAATCTGGATTTGATACCTAGCATCCTCATGATCCCCAGAGCCAGCCAGGAGTGCTGCCTGAGTGTAGAGCCCAAAGTAAGCCTTTAGAATCAGCAGGTGTGACCATAAAATTTTTTAAAATCCCCAAAAATGATATGTATATACATAAAAGAAATCATTTTATCAGTGGTCAGAATTTTCAATAAGATCAAAAGATTTTTAATAAATTTCAACCAAAATCCCCACAGTTTTTTGTTTCAGAATTTACAAGCTACATATGCTAAAATTATAGATAAAAACCAATCTATAGTTTGTTTAATGTGAGCTTTAAATGGCACAACATTGTAGAAACAATGTTTTCTATTTTCCAACTTGACTTTAAACCTACAATAATTGAGATGATTTATTTATTTATTTTTGAGATGATTTTTTAATTTGATACAGAGATTATTAGAACAAAATGACAATTTTATTTTCAGCAAAAGTGAACTGCAGCAACGATATTTCTGATGTCAGGTGGCCCTGGGAAGAGAAACAGATTTCACTGTTTCTAGGCCAGCAGTAGCTATGGTTTCAAGTCCAGCAGTCCTGGGCTGCCAAATGGGAGTTTGCAATCTCAAGAGCAAAGTAGATGCTGTGAAACTGAGATGTGTGACCACCTATTGTTGTGACCACCTAGCTGTCATTTTAGTGTCCAAGTCAAGCAAAATTCATCAGCCTCCTGCCATATGAAGTTGTATGTTCTAAGGTTAATGACAGTAAATTTGAATGGCTCTGCACTACAATCAAATGCTCCAAATTGCAAATTCCTGGTGGATCTATGTAACAGATAAAGGTTTATATTCCCCCAAAATATAGGTATAAGATCCCTGGGTTACCTTAGGGGAGAACTATTGCATTGAGTTAAAAAAATCTGTAGGACAATCTAGGGTTCTATACTTCCAATACTTAAGTGCCATTTTTGAGCTGGCTGGGTTGGTTTTCAAGTGCCTAGTCACAAATGCCAGTGGCTGCTCAGTGTTAACTGATAAGTAGATTTATACACTCAAGTTTCAATGGTCCTGTGTGGATAAAAAGAAGAGCTAAGCATCCATTCATGATTAAAAACTCTCAACAAAATCGAGATGAAAGGAAGGTCCTTCAACATTGCAAAAGCTCTGTACTACAAACCCATAGCATAGATCATACTAAATGGTGAAAATATTGGATATTTTCCTTTAATCCCAACTCCAGAAAAATAATCCACCCTTACAAATATTGATTGACTTAGTACTGGAAAGCATTGTCACAGAAATTAGGCATTAATATTGAAAAAAGAACCAAACTACCACTATTTGCAATTTGCATGATGATTTACAGAGAATACCCTAAATCCATTCCAAAACATTTTTCAAAGCAATAAATTAATAAAGACTATTTACATAAAACAAAATGAGATTCATGTCTATAAACAGTGACCTAAAAGTAAAAGAATTTTAATAAATACAGTCGAATTGCATTTAAATACTTACTGTGCCTATGGGAAAAATATGAAGGGGGTAAAGCACAAAACCTTGTCACACCAGCACTCCTCCATTTCCTCCCTATCTTTTCGTTTTTATGTATTTTTTATTTTTCTCTTTTTCCTCCTTTCTTTTCTTTTCTTTTCTTTCTTTTTCACTCTTGTGGTTATTATTTGGTGATTTGGTTTTTTGTTGTTGTTGTTGTTGCTGGTGCTTTTTATTTTTTGGTAGTTACTGTCTTTTTTACTGTTGTTTGTTGGTTTTTTATGATATGTTTTTCTTTTTTTGTCTTCTCAGAGCAGAACAACACAACTTGAATTATTTTATTCTGCCTCATGAATTGAGGGGGGAAATAAAAATGAATGGTACCAGGACCAAACAGCCATATGAACATTGAGTGTAAATAAAAAATTATCAAACTTAAATACCAAACCTTAAGTCAACAACAACAGAATCGATACTCCATCTACAGCAAGCCATATACACAGAGAAACAGTTACACTAGCACTCCAGGAGCAAAGGAGGGAGATATGGGACACATGCTGGGAAAAGGGGTGGAGGAAGGACAACCCTGGTGATGGGAATGGCCCTGATTAATTGTCACTATGTACCTCAAATATTACTGTGAAAGATGTTATTCACTTTTGGTCACAATAAAAATTATTAAAAAATAAATAAAAGTCAAGTATTGAGGCTGGAGTGGTAGCACAGTGGTAGGGTGTTTAAAGTGCACGTGGCTTACCCAGGACAGACGTGAGTTCAATCCCTGGCATCGCATATGGTCCCCTGAGCTAGGGGTGATTTCTGAGTCAAAAGCCAGGAATAACTCCTGAGTGCCACCAGGGGTGACACCACCCAAAAAGTCAAGTATTGTATTATTGGGGGGGGTGGAGAAATAGCACAGTGAGAAAGTCACTTGCCTTGCATAGCACAGACTCAGGTTCATTTCTCAGCACCCTTCATGGTCCCCAGTGTCTCTCGTCAGGAGTGATCCATGACTGCAGAATCAGGAGTTAGCGCTGAGCATCATCACATGTGTCCCTACCCCCCAAGTCAAATATTTAGGAATATTTAGCAATCACTTAATCAACAAGAAATTTTGTCACAGTTTTCAAGAATCAGAAAAATCAAGAAATAGAAAAATGTTTCATCTTCCTGGATTCAAATAACTAACAATATCAAATATCAATGCCATTTACAAATGATAAATGTGTATGGATGCACATGATCTTCAAGATAATTTTAAAAAGTCCTTAGAAAAATATGGGGAGAATTGTGCTCCCTGGCCACAGACTATTGTCAAAATATAGTAGTTTTCAGATACGAAGACATCCAAGAAAAAAATAAGTTTAACTGGAAAGTTGATAGTTCAAGGAGAGGGGCAGAAAGGGTGATAATGACTCTTAATTTCTAAATTACTTGAACTCTGGCATCCACTGGGAATGCCTGTGGACAGGAGTCCTGTATTCAATATTTTATATGCTGCCTCTTTTGGAGGAAGACAAACTGAGGAGATCCTACATTTGTCATACATTCCTTTATGAAATGTAAACGCTTGATTAGCATTAGGTAGGAATTTGCCTGTTATCCACCTTTCTTACCATGTTGATATTCCTGAACAATAAATGTCTTATATGAAGGATAGCCAGGGCTATCCTTTGGTCCATAAATTTAGGTGTTCCCTGACTCCATGTTTTTTTCTCTTACATCAGTCATGTTTTCTTTTTTTTTTTTTTTTTTTTTTTTGGTTTTTTTGGGCCACACCCGTTTGACGCTCAGGGGTTACTCCTGGCTATGTGCTCAGAAATCGCCCCTGGCTTGGGGGGACCATATGGGACGCCGGGGGATCGAACCGCGGTCCTTCCTTGGCTAGCGCTTGCAAGGCAGACACCTTACCTCCAGCGCCACCTACCCAGCCCCAGTCATGTTTTCTTAATCCTCAAGATGCCACTGCTTTAGGGTTGTCCACCTGGGGCTGGACTCATAATTGTCAAAACAGTGTGAATTAGAAAACAATTAAACAACTCAAACCAATGGTAAATAATAGAGTATTCAAATATATACCCTTAGATATATGGAGAGCTAATGTATAGCAAGAGATAAGGGGTCAAATGAATAAATTTGTTCTGGGAAAATTAGACACAGGCAAAAAAGAATAAAATAGGAACACTTTTTTTATACCATATACCATACAGAAAAGTTAACTCAAAATGAATTAAACACTTAACTGTTATATCTAAATCCAGTAAAAAATCATCAAAGAAAGTAAAGGAAATATACTCCTGAGATTGATTTGTGTTATGTATTTAATGATTTGACTCATTTGATAAGAAAAATAAATGTGAGAGAAAATATTTATGCACCATACATTTGACAAAAGGCTAATATCCAAGATGTATAAAGAACTCACAAAACTCAGTAAGAGCAAAGCTTTTACTGTGTCTAAAATAACTCCTTGATCTTTTTCTATACAGTGGTACTTGGAGATATAGTTTAGGTACCCTAATTTCACATCGCAAAGCTATACAATATTAGACTCAGAAGACAGTACTCACTAAATAATGTACTGAAAAATTCTAATCTATTTATTTTCTACTTGATTATGTTTGCTAATATAATCTAATGTTTATGTCCATAGATAACAATGGAATATGCAACTGCATGCCATCAACTCCACTACAGAGCTCATTCATTTAGTTATTCTAATTTTTTTCAATTTTAGGTAGTTTATGATTATACATACCATAATGCTCATGATTTTAGTTTGCTTTTAGGAAAAGAACCTGGCTGCTCAAAACCCTCTATTCTTCATGATGTAGACTCCTCTTAGAGTGCTCATTATCAAATTGCTTATTTTTCTAGACTTGAAAATTATGATTGATTTTAAGAATGCTCTACTCATAACACAATCTAACCCACAAAGCCTTTATTCAGTAACGTTTACCAATCACCAATGATGATTGACCTAGAAAATGGAAAACCTTTCCATCTGACTTGCCGGCTTTATATATTTTAAGCATTCTGACCCATTACACCTGGATCAGTTTTTGAACTGTAACCCATGGATTGATCCTCAGTGTCTGTCTATGTGTATGCATGAGTGTAACTGTTGGCTTCAATATGTATCTAATGTCCGTCTGTAATATACATAATGTCTCTCTAGGTTGTTATTGTTCTTCCCTCTGTTATATATAACCCCAGCCCCCACTTACTACTTTATAAATCCTTTTCTAGCTCTTCACTGTTTCACCCCCATTTTGTTATTTTCCCCCATTTAACCCTGTTTACACTCAGTTCTTAACTCCTTGAGAACTAGAAAGTTCCACCAACCCTAGCCACCTGCAAACCAGCTCCCAAAGTGAAAAGACAGATTCCTAGCCTGCCTTACCTCAGCCCAACAAGAAGCTACCACCACCACTGCTTCTGATTTGCTCTCAGTGGCCCCTTTTCTTCCACTTCCCTTTGCTGTAAAATGTTGCTCGTTACCATTTTTTGGTTTTTTAAAAATATATTTATTATGACCAATGTGAATTACAAGTCTTTAACGATTATATTTAAAGTATATAGTGACAGTGAATTAGTATCATTCCCACCACCAGTGTTATCCTCCCTCCACTCCTGTTCCCAGCATACATCACACTCCACCAGCCTGCTCCCAGAACTGCCAGTGTAACAGGTCCCCTTTTGTGTATAGCTTTATGTATAGCTTGTTGTAGATTGGGGATCTTGATTCTGTTGTTGACTTTTGGTTTGGTTTTTAGGTCTGATTAATTTTTTATTTCCACTCAATGTTCATTCTATTGTTTGCTCCAAATACCACCCAATTATTTTTTCCTCAATTTTTGAGGCAGAACAAGATAATTCAAGTTCTGTGGTTCTGTTGGGAGAAAAAAGCTGGAGGATCCCCTACTGAAGCTATAAATATAGATTTAAAAGAAGAAAAAAGAGGTGGGCAGGGAAAGCTGTGACAAGGTGACAAAATAAATAAATAAAAATAAAAGAAGCTACAGTAAAAAAAAGAGCAGAAATCAAAAAAAAGAAGAAAAATAAACAAAACAAAATGAGCAATGACAGGAAAAACACAACAACTAAAAAAGGCAACAATACACCACCACCAAGAGAAAAGCAGAAAGGGGGCTGGTGTGCTGGTGTGGAAAGGGTTTTTCGTTTGTTTGTTTTGCATAGGCACAGTAAGACTTTAAGAAATTAGAAAGGAAATTCCTTTGGTTTAGGAGATACAGGGTTTCTCCACCCTTGAAACACACTGCCATGGGAACATGCGCATTGTGGAACCCCAAGTCTTTTTATGTCAGTGTGGCTCAATGTGGCTGTCAAAATCCATCCTCTGTAATTAGAGATACTGGTATTTGTACAAGTCATAGGATGAAGTCTAGGATAGAGTCTTTCTTTATGGTTACAGACATTTTGCTCAGTCACAGTTGTTGCAGTCTTCTGTAATTAGTGATGTTGGTTTTTGCAAAGATTCTAGGATGGAACATAGGATAGAGGCCTTTTCTTATGGTTCCAGAAGTTCTGCTCAGTTGCAGTTGTCAAAGTCAGACCTCTGGAATTGGAGGTCTTGATTTTTGCACAAATCCTAAGCTGAAGCCTAGGCTAGTGTCTTTCTTTTTGGTCCTAAGAAAATTTCTGCTCAGTCACAGTTATAAAAGTCAGTCTTCTGTAGTTAGTGATCTTGGTTTTTGTATATATCTAAGGACTGATTTTTTCTTACTGTTATGTGATGAGGAAGGGCAACCTGCTCTTAGATCAAGTTGTTGGTATTTCCTCGTTGTCAGGCTGTCATATCAACTTGGCACAAGTTGGTGCCTGAGCGGGATTAAGCACTTCCTGGAGAGTGTTTGATTCCTGGTGCTATTGCAGGGAACTGTGTCAGTTCTACATTTGGGATCTGTGGTTCAGGGTTGGAGAGTCACTGTCCAATCACATGGAGACTATGTGAGTTACCATGACAACTGTTCAGAGTGAGAAGCACCTCTGTATTATAAAATTTATGTATTCTTATCCCTAGTAAACAAGAGCTTGTTTCTATACATAAGATTTCCCTTTTTTTTGTATGCCTATGCAAAAGGGAATGATGCCATATTATATTGTTGGTGCATTTGGGGGTAAGAATGACAGGCTATGGTCTTGGTACCTAATGAGTTATGAACTGAGGGTGAAAGAAAGGCTGTCAGAAATAGGGAGAAGACCGGAAAAAGCATTTCTTCATACAGATAGTCTAAAGGCACTTGAAAAACTACAAAAGCAAATGTTCTTCATCACTTACTATCAGGGAAATGTAGATCAAAATAGCAATGAAATATCACCTCATCCAGGGAGAATAGTCTGAATCAAAAAGGCAAGAAGCATGCTGGCAAGAACATGAAGAAAAAGGAACTTTCAGACACAGTATGACGTTTTATAAAGAAAAAAAAACATTATGAGCAATATAATTTCTAAGTAATACATAAATTCTATTCCTATACCTACCTATCAAATCCACAAAAACAGGATCTGTAAGATTCAGGGGTTAAGGTATTTGCCTTGAATGTGACCAACCTCAGTTTGATTTCTATTGTGACATACAGTTTCACCAAGTATCCCCAGGAGTGGTAACTAAGCATAAGAGCGAGGAGTATGACATGGGCACTGCAAGTTTGCCCTTAAATTAAAGAAAAAAAAGAATTTTAAAAAATAAATACAAAAGTACTTTTTATTGAACACCATTATAATTATGTAGATGTAAGACAACCCAAGAGCCCGAAAATAGGTGAGTTTAAATAATGATATGGTACAGATTTACACAATAATTTTTTACACAATAATTACACAGTAATTTTAACACAACCAATATTTGAAAATAAATCAGATGTTCAAAGAAAGATTAGTGGACATAGAAGAGTGGTTTGTATAAAAAATGGAATGAGAAGCTTAAGAAAAAATGAACTCATGAAGTTTCTGCAACATGGTTGGAACTAAACTACAGTGTTTTACACAATAAATCAGAGGGAAAAATACAAAACCAAGGAATAGATGGTATCAAAAATTATCTGATCATAGATTACAAAATTTATCAATAAATAGTGTGAGAAGATATGAAGGAAAGCAGATAGGATCAAAAGTGACATAAATTAAGGTAGAACTCAAAGGTGACATGAATGTATTAACTTATACATCAATAAAACAAGCTTAAATACTACCCAGATAACGGAACTATAATGATTCAACTGAAAACCCAGTTGAAAATTGCCAGATGAATGCTGACTCAGCAGTAATGGGAAATGAGTAACTGCTACACATGAATAAATATTAAAAATATTATGATGAATAAAAGAATAAATACAGAAAGTCCACGCTCCTATGGTTTTATTGCAGCATGGTTCTGTTCATAAGTTATCTTCTAGAACAGAAAATCTATTTTTTATGTCTTCAGAGATATAATGAAGGAAGAAATTTGGGAACAGCATCCTGCAAGTTTCTAGCATTTTAGAATTTGAAAGAGATTTGGGTTTGGGTTGTCTAGATAGATGCACTTGTCCAAACGGAGTTTTGACACTACTAAAATTTGTGCCTCTCTATGCATGCGCATTTTTCATTAAAAGGCAAGTTATTGCACAAAAATTATTCAATTATTATTAATGTAACATTACTTCTATATGCAGGGAGTACTTCAAAGATGTTTGATATTCAAGATTAATGAATAGAGGAATGAATGTATGGTTAAGCATATATGTTTTAAATCAAGTATAGTGAAGTGATAATTATTAAATATAGATCTTGTCACCTGAATGTCTATTATAAAATGATTGAAAGTTCTCTGTATGAACTTTTTATTTTTAAAAAGAATAAAATGGAAGAGCAGGGCAGTGAGAAAATATAAGACTGTTGATCACTAGCAGCAACAGAGCTGTTTTTTTGTTTTTGTTTTTGTTTTGTTTTGTTTAGTCTGTGGTCAATACTGGGATTCAAAGCACTATTTTTAACAGAGGTGTTTCAAGACAATAGAATTTCCTTCACAGCCACAAATTCTATTAGTAAAGAAATCTTACCACAACACACACACACACACACACACAACACCACCACACTATAAAGGTTACTATAAGAAAACAGTGCAGCACCCCACCACACTAAGTGAATGAAGATGGTACTTCTAAAGACCCAACTAACATCAGCCAATTATATAGCTTTCTCTGATCAGGAATTTAAAGAGGAAATTATGAGGGTGTTCAAAGAACTCAAAGAAATAATGGAATAAATAGCCCATAAGACTCAAAAGGATATTATGAGTCTTGCCAGTGGTTTGTCTATCTTGTTTATTCTTTCGAAAAACCAACTCCTGGTCTCATTGATTTTCTATATTGTTTTCTTACTTTCTATGTTGTTTATTTCTGCTCTGTTTTTTTTAATTATTTCTTGTCTTCTGGTTGTGTTTGGGTTTCTTTGCTGCTGTTGTTTCAGCTCCTTAAGATGTCCCTTTAAATGCTGATTTTCTCATTTCCCTCTTTCCTGACATAGGCCTGTATTGCTATGAGTTTCCCCCTAATTACTGCTTTTGCTGTGTCTCAGAGATTTTGACAAGTTGTTTCTTCATTATCATTTGTCTCAAGGAATCTTTTTATTTCTTCCTGAGTTCCTCTTTGATTCAACTGTTGTTGAGCAAAATGTTGTTTAATCTCCAGGTGTTGGGTTTTCTCTATTGCTTCTTTTTACAGTCAATTTTGACTTCTGTTGCATAGTGATCTGATAGGGTGTGTCTAATGTTGCTTATATTTGTGATTTTATACAAGTTATATTTATATACTAAGGCATGGTCTATTCTGGAGAAGGTTCCATGTAGACTTGAAAAGAATGTGTATTCTGCTTTCTGGGGGTGGAGGGCCCTATATATGTCTATTAGTCCTAGATTTTCTAATTTTTTCATTAAGGGCTCTTATTTCTTCTCTATTTTTCTGTCTGGTGGATCTGTCCAGTGGTGATAGTGGAGTATTGAAATCTCCTACTACTATCACATTTCTTTTCATGTGTTCCTCCAGGTTTGTGAGCCTTACATATTTTGCTGGCTCTGCATTAGTTGCATACATATTAACCAGGGTTAGTACTTCTTGATCTAGTGTTCCCCTGATCAGTAAGTAGTGACCCTCTTTGTCTCTGATCTAAATCTAAAAAGCAATCTCTCACCACAGAGACTAACATACATCCCCAAAAAAGAAAAACCAGTGTTAGTATGATGTGTGTGTGTGGGAGAAGGGGAGGGGACTCTCATTCACTGCAGATGGAAATATCAACTTGTCCAACATTTTTGGAAAACAACATGGATATTCTCTTAAAAAGTGAAATAGAGATTCCATATGACCAAAAATACCACTCCTAGGAATATACCCTCGAAGCCCAAAAACACAATGTAGAAATGCCCTCTTCATTTCTATGTTTATTACAGCACTATTCACAATAGTCATAAAATGGAAACAACAGATGAACAGATAAGTGGGTAAAGAAACTGTGGTATGCAATGGAATACTATATAGCTGATAGGAAAAATACAGTCATGGAATTTGATTAAGCATGGGTGCTTATGGGGAGTATTATATTGATTGAGTGAAATGATTCAGCAGGAGAGGGATAGACACAGAATTATCTCACTCATTTGTGGGATATAAAAACATGAGATAGTATGGCAATAATATTCAGACAGAATAGAGATGAGGGTCAGGATGACCAAACCATTGTATGAAGCTCCCACTAATAGCGGGTCAGTGCAGTTTTGGCAGATGACAATGATAGTTAGAAATTGTCACTCTGGACAAGAGTTGGGTGCTGAAAAGAGATAAATAGGCATGATACCCATCACTAACAATATTGCAAATTAAGGTATCTAAAAGGTAGGGGTGGGAGAGAAAAGAAGTGTATGAGACAGAAAGAGAGAGAGTGTGAGAGAGAGAGAGAGAGAGAGAGAGAGAGAGAGAGAGAGAGAGAGAGAGAAGGAAATATACTGCCCATGGGCAGGTGGAGGGAGGGTTGGAGGGAAACTGGGGACATTGGTGGTAGAAAATGGTGAAGGGTGTTGTACATTTCATGACTAAAAATAAATCATGAAAAACTTTGTTATCTGTGAAAAAAGCACCTCTATTATGAACAACCTTGTAACTATGATGTTTAAATAAATAATATTAAAAATAATTAAATAAAAAATCATGCAAATACTTCTCTATGCAAGACTGTGAATTTTTTATGAGTAATTTTTCCCCAGAAGCAATGTTTTATATAGTGTCAAAGTGTTTTTCTGACAGGAAATATCTTTATTAAATTTAAGCTAATATATGTAAAATTTAAGAAAGTTTGCCTCCATTGGAAATTTAGTGAAATCCGAATCAATAACAATATTTTGCTCTTCTCCCTCAGAGAACAAGAGAAAAATGCAAAGGAACTACAAAACATTCAGAAAATGATTAACAAAAGCAGCACTAAATAGGGGCTGGCATGATAGCATTGACAATAGGGCAAATGCCTTGCAAGCAACCAACACAGATTATATCCCTACCATTCTATATTTCCCCCCAGGACTGCCAGGTGTGATACCTAACTGCAGAGCCAGGAGTAACATCTATGCATTACCTGGTATAACCCCAACCCATTTATGGTAATAAATAAATTAATTTAATTAAATGTAAATAGACCATATTTTCCAATCAATAGACAGAGGTTATATAATGTAAAACCATTATGTGTTGGCTACAAGAATATTTACTTCGGATATATTTCCCCATTGACAAAAAGTAAAATGTTGTGCAAATATACTTCAAGCTAATAAAAAACAAAAGCAGTTTGCATAATTTTTAATGACAGAGAAAATATACTTTCTGGTTAAGACCGTAATGAATATGCTATATATAATAATAATATCTATAATTAATTATGTTGCCCTGTCTATTTGAATGTTGCTGTTTGACTATATCTTCAAATTTCTTATAACCAACGATTCATAATTTTGTTTGGACATCTTCCAATGTCAAATAAGTATGAATTATACCTGATGTATACCATCAAATAACTACAAAATATACTTGATGCTTAATAGAAATATCCTCTTCTGCCATTCTTTTGACTTATACCCAAGTGTCTTTCTTATGGAATTTAACACAATTAAGTGCTATATTTCAGAGAACACCTATTTTCCTGACTTGAAAATGAAAAAAATTATCTGAAAGAATTACCATTTTTTGTTTGATTTTGCTTCTGACCAATACTGAGTAGTGTTTAAGGTTTACTCATGGTTCTGTACTTAGGGATCACACCTGGCTGCTCAGGGTACCATTTGCATTGCCTTGGGATCAATTCCTGGTCTGCTTGGTGTAAAATAAGCACTCAATTTGCTGTGCTATCTCTATGACTCTGAAGTCATTTTTGAGAAAATCAATATTGAAGTAGCCAAAGGAGTACTAATTCGATCATGTGTTTATGAGCTCTGAGATTTGGGGTCTGAAATGAGAGAAAATTTTAATTTGGACTCTTAACTGGCAAGAGCAAAGTAATTAGCTTTGGACATTTAGGTATTTTCAAATTTAGTATCTTTGGACATAACTTTTCAATAGAATTAATTTCTGCACTTCTATTTTTCATAGAAATTTGGTAGAGACAACATAGTCTATTGTGAATTATCAAATGGTTAATATATTACTATTTTAAGTGTTTAAATGCACCCTTTATTCTCATTACAGATATTCTGCAATGAAGTAGTTTGGTAAAATGTCAGCCATTAAATTAGAATGTGTGGCGGATTTTGGCTTGATATGTGATTGATATGAGTACTTCATGTAGATTAAATCTATATTGACCAAGAATAATTCTGGAAATGCACCAAAAGAATTATTGGTTGATATAGGAATGAAGTAAAGAGAGATTAATTCTGTTCTGAAAATTGCTTATATCATGGAGGTAAATGATCTCAACACTATCAGATGTAGATTTAGGGGTTGGAGAGATCCTACAGGATGTAGAACACTTACCTAACACTCAACAGACACTTGATCAAGCTGCCTGAGACCTCCAGCCTTAGCTTCAGAGATTGGCTCTCTCTGTAATATAATCTTAGGGCTTGTGTGCTGCCAGATAGCTTTCCTGGCACCTTCCTTGTTTTCTTCTTTCTTGCTGTACTAGGAATAGAACCTATGACCTCACACATACAGGGCAAGTTCACCACCACCAAGCTACATCTCCACTTAAGAACACCAGTTTTCTTACGGTTGTGTTTTCACTATTCTTTTGTATGTAGGATCAAAACAGAGCTGGGCCATTCCTAGCAGTTCTCAGGGAATATTTCTGATGCTGTGCTTAGGACTGATTGCTGGAAAGACATGCAATGCCAGGGATCCTTATTGAGTTTTTACATGGCAGAAGAGGTGAGGCAGCTATTTGGAGTTACTTTTATAATGCTATTAATGTCATTTAATTTGGCACTTACCTCAGAATTTAATCACCTTTCAAAGGTCCTACCTAATGCCATTACATACATTTGAATTTGTGAGACAACAGTATTACAATAATATAAACTTTCTTGGTTCAATTTATAGTCACATATTATTTTATACAGTGTTAGAGAAAATGCATTATTCAATTTTCTTTTTATATTTTTATATAGCTGTTTTTTGTATGTTGAAGTTACATCTTATTTTGTGGCTTTGTTAAATTCACTAATTAATTTCAATTTTTATAGATTATCAGAATGTTCCTTATGAATGTTATATGAAAATATAAATGATTTCACATCTTCTTTTATGTTTTAAGTCATCTCTCTCAAGTTCTCTAGTTGGAACTACCAGAATTATTTAAAATAAAGTGATAATAGCAGGCATCAGTGTGTTTGCCCTTTTTTAATATGGAGTTTTAGTTTTTCATCACTCTCCATGGCATTATTTAAAAAGGTTTCATAAATATTCTATTATATTAAGGTAGTTAAATTCTGATTAGAGTTAGTATAGTATTGTCATTGTTTCAGCATGAAAGATTGTTGAATTCTGTCAGAGTTTCTGCATGAATTGAGAGGATCATGTTATTTTTCATCTATTAATGTAATATGTCATGTTGATTCATTTTCACAGACTGAACCTGCATTCATGGAATAAATTGTACTTGATCATGGTGTGTAACCATTTTACATGTTGTTAGATTCAATGTATTAGAAATTGACAGTGTTTTTGCATCAAAATTCACATGAGTTTTTGTCTTGTTTTCATTGACTTGTGAAATATATTTTAATATTATTAACAAGAAAAGCCATCTGGCTCTGAACTTTCTTTTTCTTGTTGAAGATTTTTATTGATTTTCAACCTCTATTTATTACATGTATTTTTGTTTCTAAATAGTTTTATTTTTAATCAATTTATATAGAATGGCATTGCATAATCTCCAACTATTTGCATCCTTTACAGTTGTGTTTCTCTTAATATGGTTTAAGTTCTGATTTGAGAAATACTCTGGATGATTTCAATTGTTTTAAATTAAGGTAATTTTTAAAATTAAATTTGAGGAATGTATAATTTATAACACTGGTAATGATATAATTTTGGAAATATGACATTAGAAAGCCCACCCTACACTAGAATGTCTACTTTCTTTCACATTTATGTCAATATCCCTCCAATCAATTCTGTGAAATTTGCTATAGTAAGATCAGTTCTGTTGATCACTCATGTTCTCTTACTTTTGGCCATTAGCTATTACCTATTTTTTTCTTCATATCCCACCTATGGGACTGTTTATTCTATATCTGCCCCTATCCTTATTATTAAACTCATTAAGTATGAACTATCCAAATTCACCACATAATGGCAATTTTCATTATTTCATCTTTTCATTTAGCTCTGTAGTGTTCCACTTTATTTCTTTATCCAGTCATATGTTCTAGGACATTTATATTGTTTCTATATTTTACTTATTGTGAAGAGTGATGAAAGGAACATAGGAGTTTAAATGCATTTTCAGAATAGAATTTTTTTACTCTTATGATGGATATCAAAAAATATAGCTCCTGAGTCATAAGGAAGCTCAATGTAAATTAAGTGGTTTTATTTAGAGATTATGAGAAGAAGAGAGTAATGAGTTCAAGAAAGGAAAAAGATTTCTTCAGATTGAACTATCAAAGTACATATCTCATGTGGAGGTACAGGTCATCATTTTAATAAGGAGAAGTGCAGAATCTTAATTCTTAGTTTTTGGAGAAGTGTCCATATTGTTTTCCAAAGGGGATGAATCAACCATTTAATATTCCCACCAGCAATGGGTGATAGTTTCTTTTTTCATAAATCACTACAACAGTGCTTGTTTTTTCTCTTTTAGATGTGTTAGTCCTACTTTTGTGAGGAGATATATCATTGTTATTTCAATTTGCATTTTCTAGTATAGACTAGAGCATATTTTTTCATACCAATTGACCATCTGAATGAATCCTTTTAGGCAGTGTTTTTTCATTATTTCTCATCATATTTTAAACTTTTTCTAGTTACATTATACAAGTACTTCATATATCATGAATATTGAGTGGTGAGCAATTTTTTTCTTCCAGCCTATGGTATGTCATTGTTTTTTTCGCAGCACAGGAGCTACTTAATTGAATGTAATCGCACTTGTTTATCTTTGCTTCTGTCTGTTTGAAAAATGGCATTGAGGGGGCTGGAGGTAGAGAGTTTGTCTTGCATGCAGGAAAACAGCGGTTCTCATCCTGGCATCCCATATGGTCCCCCGTGCCTGCCAGGAGCAATTTCTGAGCATAGAGCCAGGAGTAACCCCTGAGTACTGCTGGGTGTGACCCAAAAAAAAACAAAAAAAAGAAAAGAAAAGAAAAATGGCATTGAACTCTTGAAGATGCTTATAGATGTCATGAAAGCTTTCCTCTATGTTTTCCTTTGTATAATTTATGAACTTAGATCCAATAATATCAATATTTTAATTTATTTAGAATTATATTTTATGCATAATGTGAAAGAGAAGTTCAAGTTCATTTTTTTTACAGGTGACTGAGCAGTTTTCCAAGCACCATTTGTCAAGAGGCTTCTTTTGCTCACCTTTAAAATCTTTGATACTTTGTCAAAGATTAGTTTTTAATATAGCTAAGGATATAACCCTTGGCTCTCAATTCTATTCTGTAGTTTTAAGAATATTTATACCAGTACCAGACTGCCTTATTATACTAGCTTTTAGCATAATTTTAAACTGAAGAAAGAGAAGCCTCCTATCTTCTTTGTTCCTAGAAATGATTAGCTTATTTAGGAAGGGGGTATTAATCTATATAAATTTCAAGAGAATTTGTTCTATGTCTTTGAAAATGTCATGTTATTTTTAAAGTAACTGCATTGAACCTGTATAATGCCTTGGGTGGAACATCATTTTGACGATAATAGTTCTTCCAATCTATGAATAGAGAATGCATTTCCATTACCTTATGTCTTCTTTTATTAACTTTATTAGTGATTTATACTTTCTGTTTGTAAGTCTTTAATTTCCTTTTATAAGATGATCACCAAGTACTTGATTTTTAGAGAGGCAATAGAATCTGAATGATATTACTTTTTAAACGTCTTTTCCTTTTCCTCTTTACATATAGGAATAATATGAATTTGTATGTACTGATTATGTAGCCTACCATTTTACCTTAACCGTTTTGTTGTATCTAGAAGTGTTTTTGAAGAATCCTAGGTTTTCTTGGTATCACCCTTGCTAAAATTCTCTAAGTGATTGCACTAATGTTGCTCTTTTCCTTCCCTGCAAGACCTCTTCTAGAAACTCTCTGATGTTTCTGGCTTGTGATTTTTCAGGGCCAGTGTGAAATCCTACTTTGCTTCTCCTCCACCGGAAATTTAAAACTCTATTTTTTTCCCATCACAATTGCCTTGTGAAGTTTTTCCAGTAGAATTATTGATGTAATTTGGGATGAAGTAATAGCAGGCAACGTTATACCTGAGACTGCGGGTTTACAGTCAGTGGTATAAGTGTATGCAGTAGGAGGTACACTGAACAGACATGCCATTAAGCCATACAGATCAAGGTCCAATCAGTAGGCAGCAAAGTTATGGGCATGATCTGTATTCAAAGCATGATTGTACTTGTAGATTGAACTTGTAGTATATTCTCACCAAATTACCTTGACAGAAGATTTGTGGCTAGATGGAATCTTGCAAGGTCACTAAAAAAAGTCTTCCAGGAAGTTAGGGCTAGTTTGCTAATCTGGCAACACTTCACTAATTTCTTAATCTTTATTGAGATACTGTCGTGCTGTTACTTATAATACTGTTTATGGAAGTTTCATGTATGCATTATCCCAACACCTACTTTAATTGCAGCACTTAACACAAAACCAAAGTATGGAAAAACCCATATGTTCAACTATGTATGAATAGTTAACTTTAAAAGCACTTCTTAAGAAATTTTCTTTCACTGCTGCAATTACAGATAAAGAACAAAGTTAATAAATGAAAAATGTGTCTTATAGACTAAAATACTTCTTACTTTTTGCTTAGGATATTATTATTTATGGTTTTAACGGAAATAATTCTGATACCCACTCCATAATCAGAGCACCCATCTCTTTTTTAACCCTCTATCTTTTTTTTTAATAAAATCTTTATTTAAGTAGCATGATTATAAATATGGTTGTAGTTGGGTTTCAGTCATAAACAGAACACCCCCTTCACCAGTGCAACATTCCCACCACCAATGCCCCCCGACCCTCCTTTCTTCCTACCTTCCATTTTATGCAACCCTTGGAACTCAATTGCAAGTGTAAGTTTCTCTGTTATGTTGCCACTGGTGTTTGTAGGTACCTTGCTATATATTTGCAAGTCTCACACATGAGCGAGATCATTTTATCAACTTTATCATTCTTTATCATCTTACTTAGAGCTGCATAGTATTCTGTTGTGCATATATACCACAATTTCTTGATCCATTCATCTACAGTTGGGCATTTGTGTGGCTTTTATATCTTGGCTATTTTGTATTAATGCAGCAATGCCATAGGTGTACATATAACCTTTCAAATTAATGTATTTTGTGTTTAGATGAGAGATGTCAAGAATAGTATTGCTGGATTATATGGAAATTCTACTTTTTTGAGACATTTTTATATATCTTTCCATAGAGATTGAATTAGATAATGTTCCCATCAATAATAGATGAGGGCTCTTTTCTCACTGCAGCCTTGCCAACACCGACTATTTCCAGATTTTTTGTTATGCAACATTCTCACAGATGTGAGATTGTATCTCCTGGCTGTTTTGATTTGCATTTCTATTTGATGATGAGCAATTTTTTATATGTTGGTCAGCCATATGTATGTCTTCTTTTAGAATAGTTCATTTATGGATGGGGTCATGGGATTTTTTTATTGGAAATTTTATTGAGATATTGGCTGTATAGTTCTTGAATTTAAACCCTTTATTAGAAGCAGTTCATACAAATATTTTCTTCATTCACTAAGGTGATTTTTAAATTAGGCTTGAATATATATTTGCTATGCAAAATCCTCTTAACTTGATGTAGTCCATGTATTGTTATTGTTATAGACCAAAATTCTAAGGAGATATTCACATGACCAAATACTGAAAAAGTTACAATTTCACCAGGATTAGAAGAGTAAATATTCTAAAAAGTTTAATATTTGACTTATATATTGACTTATAATTAACTTATCAGTTTATCAAGTTTTTTTTACATAAATATTTCCTATAATTTTTAGTTGTAAGTGTCTACAACTTTATGAAAGTTGTAATGCTTCTTTATTGGGAATTTAGATTTAAATTTAGAAGACTGAAGAATTAAACAGTCCCCAATAAAATTTTATCAAGAATGGGGTCAGTGAGGTGGCGCTAGAGGTAAGGTGCCTGCCTTGCAAGCGCTAGCTAAGGAAGGCCCGTGGTTCGATCCCCCGGGGTCCCATATGGTCCCTCAAGCCAGGGGCAATTTCTGAGTGCTTAGCCAAGAGTAACCCCTGAGTATCAAATGGGTGTGGCCACAAAAACAAAAACAAAAACAAAAAGAATGATTGGCCAGAATGATAATATTACAAGTATAAGTGACACTGTGTACTTGGATAGATGAAGGCAATTCAAAGTTTTCTATTGTTTTTGTCCCCAAAACTCTATGAACAAGTACTTTATATGAAAACATATCTATATAAATGTGATGATCTTTTCTTCTATATTTTATGGGTGAAATGAGGGTTGTGCAACGACCTGTGATATACAGCGCTTACTAGGGAATCACTTCTGACAGGGCTGAGGTGACCATATGGGGTGCCAGAAATTGAATACAGATTGGGCACAATAATGGCAAGTACATGGCACACCAACTAGTTCAACAAAGAAATTCCATAGGTTAAACAACAAAAGGTCATATTCAATATTATAAATGAGAGTTTATAATTTAGTTATATTATATAATATTATATATTATAAAATATTATATGTTACATATAATATATTATTATATATTATAATTTATAATTTAGTTAGAGAGACAACTAAATGATGAAGAAAGAACACACGTTTCTTAAAGGCTGTTACTTTGTCTGATTTAAATGAATTCTAGAACAGGACTAATTAATTTTATGTGAGATGTTATGTGACCATTTATTATTTTCAACTTGTAGAAAAATAAATAATAAAAGTCTTACAGCAAGAAACATAGTTTTGACCAGGCAAAACACATCTGCAACTAGCATTTTTATTTATTATATGATCATTAGTCAGTAATCTCTCATATTAGACCTTGGGAACTATGTGTCTGGAAAAATATCATGCTTGTTCTGGGAACTAGATCTATTCTTCATATCTGACACCATTTAAATCAAATTTTCTTACTAAAATGGTGATAGGAAATTGTGATGTTAGATTATAAAGTAGTAGTTTAACTACTTACACATCTGACTTGTAAAATGCTCAGTTAAAATTTTATTTTCTGGGGCCGGAGAGATAGCATGGAGGTAAGGCGTTTGCCTTTCATGCAGGAGGTCATCGGTTCGAATCCCGGCGCCCCATACGGTCCCCCGTGCCTGCCAGTAGCAATTTCTGAGCCTGGAGCCAGGAATAATCCCTGAGCACTGCCGGGTGTGACCCAAAAACCAAAAAAAATTTTTTTTCTTTTAGTTAAATATCTTTAGTTGTTTTGCTTCGTTTTTGTGATGACTCTGCACTGAGGCAGTGCTCTGGGACCATATGACATGCTGGAGATCAAACCTAGTTTGACTTCATGAAGGATAATCACCCTACACTATTTCATTTCCCCCTCTTTTAGCTAAATATTTAAAGCCATAGCCTTTTGGTTGCATAGTACATATGTATCATAGAACACACATTTTTTGGGGGGGCACACACAATGATGCTCAGGGATTACTTCTGGCTATGTTCTCAGAAATTCCTTCTGGCTCGAGGACCATATGGGATGCTGGGGATCAAACCTGTGTCTGTCCTGCATAAGCCACGTGTAAGGCAAATGCCCTACTGCTGTGCTATCACTCTGGCCCTATAAGAACACACATTTTCTGTAACCAAGGAGCCACCTCTTTTTTTCCCAAAAAAAGACCATGTGGTATTTTGATTCATATAATTTACATAAAAAAGACAATTCTGTGAAACTTCAGAACACAAGGAAATCAAGAATGTCTGTCCCTCCTGGGAGCCCAAAGGGGGAGAGGGGAGAACTGGTGCTGGCAGATCAGCAGGTATCCCCCTCAAAGACTCTGATGACACTGCTCCATCAGAGGCCTCATGAGCTCCTTGGCAAGCTTAAAAAAGATTGCTTTTTGTAAATAAGTCAAGGGTCTACATCTGCAAAGAATGAAGCAGAGCTCTAAAGAGTGCTTCATAGCCAAAGGGCCCTAGAAACAACACCAGGACGAAAGTGTCCATCGGTAACACTCATTGGATGCCAAGGAGGTTTGACAATCTCAGGTGTGGTCAGTTTTCAGGAAAGATGAAAAGGAGTCAAAGGCATTGAAATAAAACTCTTGGCAGCAATGTAGTTCCATACAAGATTGAGAAATACCATTGCTGGTTGACTATTAATCATTGCATGGTTGTTCTCTTCAGGGCTCGAAACTGTACTGCCAGCCTAGGGCATCACACAGCAGGTGCACAAGCCATCTGTTGACAATATCTGCGAGTTAAAATATGCTCTATATCATCTCTTTTCCTTAAAGATAAAGGACTTTTCTACCTATGCCTAATTTATTGAATGGATATATATTTAAAATAGAAAGAATAAGACATTCTTCCATTTGCTAGGTTCTTTTTCACTTTTATTTTTTTTTCTTATAAACACCATGATAGTGGAAGTCAATACTTTGGTTCACCTACAACTACGTACCTTGGAAATACTTACCTGCCTATTGCTGTAACAAGACCAATTCTTTTGCCAAAACACGTGGTAAGTATCAGTCCTTCATTTGAAACTGTTATTTCTGGACCAGAGCTTATAATTGAATTGAATATATCCCCAAAATATTATAGAAAGTGTTCAACCAAATGTTACAAAGTCAAACATTGACTAGAATGGCGATCTAGTTTTTTGGTAAGTTGTATATAATTCTTCACTGGAGGATGTGGAAGAGAAAAATAAGATATGCCACTGAAGGTAGATGCATGGTCTAGGATAAACAATAGCAACAGGTATAATAGCCATGCATTATTGGTTATGTTGCAACATTTATTAGGGTTATTATATACACAACCACATAATTAAACTATGTGATTAAATTATGATTATTAAAATGATGCTGAAGGATAGATATATTATGTCTCTTTTACAAATATTGTTTTTTTTATATTTAAATGACAGACATTTAGTAGAATATATAACAGCAAATTTTACACAGTGATATTTAAGGTACACAATGGCAAATCTTACACAGTGTTATTTAAGGTACAAGGTGACAATAAATGATGGCCTTTCCACCAGAAGTGTTGTCCTCCCTTCATCCCTGTTCCCAAGCATATATCCCTTATCTCCCTCCTTTATTCCCCAGAATTCTAGTGCATCTAAAAGCATACATGTTTACATACTAATGTAAAGTATGTTTACATACTAATGTAAACCTTTTTTTTTTCTTTGCAGTTCCAGATATTTTTACTAGTGGTTTCTTAAAGGTTTGGAGTCAAAGGAGCACTGTAAAAACAATGTTAGTGTGGCAATTATCATTTGCATGGGCCCACCAAAGTATGGGGGTCATGGAAAGGAAAAACTTTGGCCTAAGTACAAGGAGACCCTACCCCTAAAGTTTCCTGACATAAGACCATTTGTAGGCTCCAGGGAAACTATTTTATCTAATCCCGGTCATTGTCTGTAGTACCTATACAGTTATATTTTTCACAGTCTCTGTTGTTGATCTCACGTTTCTGTATTGAAGGTCCTGGAATCTGTATATCCTACATTGAAGTCAGGATGGTGCCAAGCGGCATCTAATTCAAACTCACAATTAACGGGCAATGCAGAAAGCCCTGTCCAGTACACAGGTCGTTTTTGTTGTTTAAATCTGCTGTGTTAAGGGAAGACTCTTTTGAGTAAATCGATGTCAGAGCAGCAGTAAGGTCTTCCCTAGTAGAGGATTGCTTCCAGGTGATGTCATAAACAATGTTGGATGTTTCATAGATGGCTTCCCTTGTTTAGGGGTGACTGAAAAATACTAAACCTCTGAGGCCTGTGCCAGGTCATCATGTCAATGTTCAGGGTTTGTAAGGTTCCATTGCACCACAAGATTTGTGTGTTCCTATCTCTATTAGATAAGAACTTATTTGTATGTAGGCGCGAACGGCCGCCGGCTCCAGCTGGGTCTCTCTTGCTCCGGGAAGGGCCGCGCGAACTGCAGCCAGTCCGGCTGGGTTTCACTTGCCCCAGGAAAGATAGGGAAGCCCCGCCCATACACGCTGACTGCGCGAACACCCTCCACGCCACATCCCCCATCGGGTTAGGCCACAGAAAGAGCACAGGAGGAGCCAAACCGCAGCAAACCCACCCAACAGTACCCCTAGATCCACCCTCAGGGAGGGGACCCATTCCCACACCACAGGGGATCAAAACAGGCTGAAATTGGAAGGAACAGTACTCCAAAGCACACCATTAAACACAAAGAAATATGGGTAAATCAAAGAGAACCCTAAGTTCTGAAGATACGGAGACAAACCCTAAAAAGTTTCCAAGCCCACCAAAACGCACAGATTCATGGGAAGATGATCTAAAAGCAGCAATGAGGAAGGAAATGCAAGAATCAATAAAAGCAATGAGAGAAACCTTAGCTACCGAGTATAAGATATCTATCGAGGAACAAATTAGCCAAATTAAAGAAGAAATGTTAAAGAGTATGAGAGAGTCCATACAAAAAGAAGTGAAGGAATTAACAGACAAAATAACAAGCCTTACTAGCAGAAACACAGAGTTGGAGAAACACATTGAAGAACTCGAAGGAAAACTGCAAACAAAAAATGACCAAGAAACCAACAAAGAAATAAAAGGCAAAGCACTGGAAGGAAAAGTCCAGTACCTAATGAACAAGGACAAAAGAAACAATCTAAGAATCGTGGGTATACCAGAAGGGGAGGAAATAGGGAAAGGGGAAGAACAAGTAGTCAGAGAGATAATAGCAGAGAACTTTCCCACCCTCTGGAATGAAACTTCAGGGCAAATCCAGGAAATCAAGAGGGTCCCTAATAAAATAGACCCCAATAAACCAACACCAAGACATATAGTAATCCAAATGGCTAAAAACAAAGAGAAAGAGGAACTTCTTAAGGCAATAAGAGAGAAAAAACACCTCAAGTACAAAGGTAGGGACATAAGAATCAAACCAGATCTGCCAGTCGAAATAATTCAAGCTAGAAGACAGTGGAATGACATATTTAAACGACTGAATGAAAGAAACTTCCTACCTAGAGTCCAATATCCAGCAAAACTATCATTCATATGGGAGAACAGACTAAAAACATTTTCAAACAAGACCGAACTAGAGCTATTTGTGCAAACAAAACAGATCCTAAACGACCTACTCAGAGATGAATTACACAATCCAAACCCCCGATTGTAACAAAAGCCACCTTACACAACACAACTGCACAACAGTCCTCTCTCTCAATAATCTCCCTAAATGTTAATGGCCTAAACTCTCCAATTAAAAGACGCATAGTAGAGAACTGAATTAGGAAAAATAAACTGGACTTCTGCTGTCTGCAAGAAACACACCTACAGCTACAGGATAAACATAGGCTTAGAATAAAAGGATGGAAAGTAATTATTCAGGCCAATGGAAAACAAAAAAGAGCATGGACAGCCATTCTTATATCAGACCAAATTGCATTCAACCTCAAGAAAGTGATCAGAGACAAAGAGGGACACTACTTACTGATCAGGGGAACATTGGATCAAGAAACACTAACCCTGGTCAATATCTATGCACCTAATCTAGAGTCAGCAAAATATGTGAGGCAACTGCTCGTAAACCTGGAGAAACACATGAAGGGAAATGTGATAATAGTAGGGGACCTCAATACTCCACTTTCACCATTGGACAGATCCACCAAACAGAAAAATAGCAAAGAAATAAGAGCTCTAAATGAAAAATTAGAAGATTTGGGGCTAATAGACTTATATAGAGCCCTCTATCCCCAAAAAGCAGAATACACATTCTTCTCAAGCCCACATGGAACCTTCTCCAGAATAGACCATGTCCTAGGATACAAAGCCAACCTATATAAGACCACAAAGGTAAGGATCATTAGAAGTACCCTTTCAGATCACTATGCAACAGAGATCAAAATTGACATCAAGAAGAAGCAATGGAGAAAAACTAATACCTGGAGATTAAACAACATGCTGCTCAACAACAGCTGGATCAAAGAAAAACTCAAGGAAGAAATAAAAAGATTCCTTGAGACAAATGATAATGAAGAGACAACATGTCAAAATTTGTGGGACACAGCAAAAGCAGTAATTAGGGGGAAACTCATAGCAATACAGGCCTATATCAAGAAACAGGAAAATAACAAAACCAACAGTTTAAAAGATCACCTCAAAGAATTGGAACAACAGCAACAGAGAAATCCAACCACAACCAGAAGGCAAGAAATAATAAAAACCAGAGCAGAAATAAACAACATAGAAACCAAGAAAACAATACAAAAAATCAATGAGACCAGGAGTTGGTTTTTTGAAAAAATAAACAAGATAGACAAACCCCTAGCAAAACTCACCAAAAAAAGAGGGAAAACACCCAAATCAATAGGATCACAAATGAAAGGGGAGATATTACAACAGAACCCCAAGAAATACAACATATCATAAGATCATATTATGAACAATTATACTCAGCTAGGATAGAGAACCCAGGAGAAATTGACAGATTCTTGGATAAAAACCCTCTTCCGAGACTGGACAAGGAAGACCTAGAAAGCCTAAACAGACCAATCACCTCAGAGGAAATTGAAGATGTAATTAAAAAACTCCCTAAGAACAAAAGCCCAGGACCAGATGGATTTACAGGTGAATTCTACCAAACATTCCGAGAAGAATTACTGCCACTTTTCCATAGGCTCTTCCAAACCATAGAAAAAACAGGAATCCTCCCTAAGTCCTTCTATGAGGCAAATATCACACTCATTCCCAAAGAAGGCAAAGACACCACCAAGAAAGAAAACTACAGACCAATCTCACTAATGAACATAGATGCAGAGATACTCAACAAAATCTTAGCAAACCGAATCCAGCACTTCATCAAAAAGATCATACATCATGACCAAGTGGGTTTTATACCAGGAATGCAAGGTTGGTTCAACATACGCAAATCAATCAACATTATACATCACATCAACAACAAGAAAAACAAAAACCACATGATCATATCAATCGATGCAGAGAAGGCGTTTGACAAAATCCAACACCCTTTCATGTTAAAGACACTCAGCAAAATAGGGTTAGAAGGAACCTTCCTCAAGATAGTTGCAGCTATCTATGAAAAGCCTACAGCCAACATTATACTTAATGGCGAGAAACTAGAAGCATTCCCACTAAGGTCAGGAACTAGGCAAGGCTGTCCACTCTCTCCACTATTATTCAATATAACCTTAGAAGTCCTAGCAAGAGCAATCCGACAAGAGAAGGGAATCAAAGGAATCCAAATTGGGAAAGAGGAACACAAACTATCTCTATTTGCAGATGATATGATGATATACATCGAAAATCCTAAAGAGTCCACAGTAAAACTCCTAGAAACAATTAACCACTACAGCAAAGTGGCTGGATACAAAGTCAATACACAAAAGACAGTAGCGTTTCTACATACAAACAACGAAGTTGAGGAGAGAGAGATTAAAAATACAATACCATTTAATATATTATCAAAAAATATCAGGTACCTAGGAATCAACCTTACGAGGGAAGTGAAAGACCTATACCAGGGAAACTTCAAAACGCTTCAGAAAGAAATTGAAGACGACCTAAAGAAATGGAAGAACATCCCATGCTCATGGATAGGTTGAATTAACATAGTCAAAATGACTATCCTACCCAAACTACTATATAGATTTAATGCAATCCCTATCCAAATCCAGACACCATTCTTTAATGAAATAGAACAATCAATCACAAAATTTATCTGGAACCACAAAAGACCCAGGATAGCCAAACACATACTGAAAAACAAAAAGCTGGGAGGCATCTCCTTACCTAACTTGAAATTATACTATAGAGCCATAGTAATCAAAACAGCATGGTACTGGAACAGAGACAGGACCTCAGACCAGTGGGTCAGAACAGAATTCCCAGACATAAACCCCAAGATATACAGCCAACTAATATTTGATAAAAGAGGTAAGAACCTGAAATGGAACAAAGGAAGTCTATTCAACAAATGGTGTTGGTACAACTGGAAAACCACATGTACGAAAATGAAGATTGACCCATACCTCAACCCTGATACAAAAGTCAACTCAAAATGGATCAAAGACCTTGAAATCAGACCCGAATCTATAAAGTTTATCGAGAATAAAATAGGCAGAACACTCGAAGACCTATATATCAAAAAGGTCTTTGAGAAGGGAGCACCAATGGCAAGAATGTTAACAGCAAATATAAACAAATGGGACTACATCAAGCTAAAAAGCTTCTGCATGGCGAAAGAAACCCTACTTAATGCAAGAAGACAGTTAACAGAATGGGAAAAAATCTTTTCACTCGACATATCAGATAAAGGGCTGATATCTAGAACATACAAAGCACTCAGAAAGCTGAGCCCCCCAAAACCAAATAAAGCCATAAAAAATGGGAAGATGAAATGAATAGACACTTCTCTGAGGAGGACAGAAGGATGGCCAACAAACACATGAAAACATGCTCACCTTCACTCATCATCAGGGAGATCCAAATCAAGACAACAATGAGATACCACCTTACACCAGTGAGGATGGCTCACATCAAAAATAATGGAAACAACCTTTGTTGGCGGGGATGCGGTATGAAAGGAACTCTCATCCACTGCTGGTGGGAATGCCCCCTAGTCCAACATCTATGGAGAAAAGTCTGGAGAGTGCTCAAAGAACTCAGAATTGAGCTCCCATTTGACCCAGCAATTGCCCTCCTAGGCATATACCCCCAAGTTGGAAGGATATTCATCCCAAAATACATATGCACCCCACTATTTATCGCAGCAATCAGTATAATAGCCAAATCTTGGAACCAACCTCGATGTCCAACAACAGATGAATGGATCATTAAGATGTGGTACATATACACAATGGAATATTACATGGCAGTCAGAAATGATACAATCACAGACTTTGCAGCAACGTGGATGGACCTAGATCATGTTATGTTAAACGAAGTAAGTCAGAAGACAAAAGATAAACACAGAATGGTAGCACTATTCTGAAGCACCTAGAACATATATTTTATACACAACTAATACCTAACAATCAAATAACAGGGTTTAACAGGGTAGAAACTCTGAGCACTGTAATAGTCAACATATACTTGGGAGCAGTGTCCAAAATACATGAAAAAGGAACAACGCAAACTCTTGACTACACAGTATACCACAAAGAAAACAGCAACAACAGAGACAGCAGCATAGAGAGAACAGGTATGTAATCAGACTTCTACAACAAAGGCCCACAATAATCCCTTAGAGATCGTATACAAGAACACAAGTATAGAAAACCACGGGAAATCACTGACTGCAATGGAAACATACCTTAACACTATGTTTTAATGCCTTTATCTTACTATATTTTAAATAACCTCTCAGCTTTTCTGTCCACAGGCACCCTTGGATACAAAGGGCGGACAAACTAAGGTGGCAACTCAGGATACTTCACGAGATACCATACCTTGTTTGCACTACGAGATAGCTGCGAGAAAAATCTTTAACATACACTTTATCTCTAGGTTACACCTTCTTTTAGGAATTGAAGCACGTGACCAGCCAGATCACCGAGGCAGTAACTGCGATATACAGACTTAAACTACAGGCTCTATTCATCGAATACAATCAACCAATCCAGCATTCCCTTGCTATTTTCTCTTCTCTTCTCACTACTTTCTTCTCTTTTTTTCTTTTTTTTCTTTTTTCTTTTCTTTTTTATTCTTTCTTCATTTCTCTCTTTTCTATTCTTCTCTTTACTTTTTTTCCCATTCTCTTCTCCCTTTCTTTATAAGGTATTTTTTCTTTTCTCTCCCTTCATACCCCTCCCATATACCTTCCCCTTTCTCCCCTCCGGAAATCTAACTATCCCTTCACCCCTCAATCCCATCCAGATCTCCCACCATATTAAAACTCTTCACCCTCAGTCCTTAATCTATTAGGCATCAAGATCGACCTCCTACCCAACGAACCAGTACCCAGCACCCAGGCGAGGGGACACCCAGTCAAACCCACACCTAGTCTCCTGCAAGAAAAGACAGCCAACTCCCCTGCAGACTCATGCTGTGTGGCCCTCCCTACCAACTCCCCCTAACGTGGACTGTTTCTTGAAACCGGGCCTAGGTCCAAAAGTATCCCCAATACAAGAATTCTTCCAAGACCTCCCTACCACAAATTTTTACCAAACTGAAGAAGGCCAGGGGGTGGGATAGAAAGATGCCTGGGAACCCACACACCACAAGAAAAACCCAAAAGGCAATGGGAAAAACTGTACTTCCAACATAGGCATAAGACCTGTAATACACCACATCTTTACCGGCTTTCCCCCAAATGTAAGGTAGTTTTTTGCACCACTTTGGTCCTTTAAAAGCTTCGCTAATTCATTTTATTTCTTTTTCTTTTATTTATTTATTTTTTTAATTTATTTTTTCAAATGCCTGTCCTACATATACATTTGTGAGCATATACATTGTCATTCCCTTTTTTTTATTTATTTTATTTTTATTTTATTTTATTTTATTTTATTTCATTTTTTATTTTTTTTATTTTTTATCGTTTTTGGGGATGTGACCTGTTTCTGTTATCCCCTCTGTCCACCCCCAAATACACCGACAATATAATGTAGCACCATTTCTCCCTGCAAAGGCACACTAAATAAAGGGGAAATCTTACATATAGAAAAGAGCTCTTATCTAATAGAGATAGGAACTCACAGTTGTTAATAATACAGGGATATCTCCTACCTGGAAAATATGTCATGTGGAATCAACTTAGACCTCAGGTGATTAGATATCATTCATCCAGCCTTGAACCCTGGATCCCAGACATAGAAACGGCACAGCTCTTCACACAGCTGCAGGAAACAAATCCCATCCAGGACAGCCTTAATACTGCGGGGTCAACAACAAGGGCCAGCTCTAACATGATATCCTGACAACGAGGAAAATGTGAACAACTTGACCTTAGAGCTGATTAGCCTACCTTACCAGCTAACGACAAGACAAAACCAGAAGACTTGGCACCCTTTGGTAGGTCCAAAAGCCAAGATCGCGATTTACAGATGACTGGCTGATAGAACCACGGCCAGACTGTACACATCTTGGGACCAATAAAAAAGCCCTAGTTTAGGGTTTGAACTATGACCTGCACAATAAGCATGATCCCCAGTCCCAAAGGTCCTGCAGAGACAATTGTAATGGAATGGAGCTTCTGGAAGCACAAAGAAAGACGCTAACCTTGGTGCCATCCTAGGCTCAGTGCAAAGCCCAAGACCACCAACCACAGAAGATGGATTAAAATGACACTGAGATAACAGAACCTCTAGAATCACGAAGACTGACTTCATCATAAATCCCATCTCAGGATCTGTGCAGATACTGAGACCTCTAAACACAGAGCTCTGATTGTATCACCCTGGACAGAGCAGAAGTCTACCAACCACAAAAACGCCACCGGGAGAGTAAATGATCCTGAGCAAAATCTAGAGTTGATCCCCATGACAGTATACTCCAAGGACGGAGAAACCCCATATTTTTTTAGGCCAAGTGAATTTCTTTTTAAATGACCCCAATATTTACTGTGCCAGGGCAGGAGGGAAAAAAACAAAAATACAAAAAGCACAAAACCTTGGTTATTTATATATATTTTTTTTTACCTTCATTTATTATTATTATTATTTTCATTTACCTATCTATTTTGGTCGATTTCTCTCTTTGGGTGTGATTATTGAAATTGTTGTCCCCAGTTATACTTATATTTTCTCTTCCTCTCTTTTCTTTCGTTATGTGCTATGCCATGTTTCTTATTTCAAGACCATGGTGTGTTTTTTTGTTTGTGTGCTTGTTTTTGTTGTTTTTTTTGTTTGTGTTGTTTTGTTTTTTTGTTTGATTTTTGTGGGCTTATCGATAAAGCTGGAGTCCTCAATGGATATTTAACACTTCTTTTGATACTGGTGGAGTGTTTCACCTTCTCTTTCTTTTCACCTCCCAAATCGATGATGAGAGCCACTAGAAGGATTCCGCCCATTTTCGGGGTATTAGACTCTTACCCCAATTTATTACTTTTTTCTTTTTCAGGCAAAACCACGTAACTTGAAATAGCTAGTCTTGCCTCCAGTTAGAGGGGGAAATAAGGGAGGCCTCAAAACCAAACAGGTGCAAGACTACTAAGTAATAGGTTAGATACAGAGGGGACCACATATTCTAGCCACCCTGGGGGTGAGGGAAGAAGAAATGGGAGGGAAGACAAAAACGGATGGGTAGGAAGAACAATTTGGTGATGGATGGGAATCCCTCCTGATTTTATGTGAATATGTACCTAAAATATTATTGACACCAATATGTAAGCCACTATGATCAAAATAAAATTATATTATAATAAAAAAATTAGTGAACTTAAACAAAAAATAACACTATACTTATAAGCTTACATGAATTAACTGCATTGCCTAACTATAATAAAATGGCCAGTATTACTCCGTTTTCCTAGATCTTATCAATAAAATAGTTTATTCTTCCCTTAAAAAAAAAAGAACTTATTTGTATGTATAGTATTTTCCATTTTAATGTGCCCATGCAAACAAGGAATAATGCTACCTGGTGTTATCAGTGCATAAGGGGGACGCAAGAACAAGTCCAACAATCTTCGTGACCTGGTTCAAACATAAGAATTAAACTGAGGGACTCTATCACCAAAATTCCTTATTGAACAGTTCACAGCGAGATTGGTGCCTATGGGAATGCTAGAGCAAGTCCAACAATCAAATTTACTTGGTTCTTATATAAACGTTAAATGGAGGAACACTTCTACAAACTTACTTATTTAACAAAAAACAAAGGGAAGGAAAGATAGAAACTCTTTCACCAATATACCTTATTGAACAGTTCACAAAGAGGAGAAAAAATAAAAAGTGGGGAAAATAAACAATCTAACTTAAGACAGTGGACTCAATTGTCACCATTCATGGGAACTAATCAGAAACCTAGTATGGTAGCAACCACAGTTAGACAATGAAAGAAGGAAGAGGCCAAGAGGCCGCTGACAGTAAAGAAGTAGGAAAAGAGTACTGGCCTCTTCTCGGCATGAGAGTCCATCCTCCCATTTTTATTTTGAAAATATATGGTACCCCCACTCGAACTGGTCTCTTCCTAAACTGAAAGTCAGTCCTCTCATTTTTATTTTAAATATATATGGTACGCGAGGGGTGCTAGCCCCTGCGTGGTTTTTTAAATGGAGACCAATGAGACAAAAAAAAATACCAGTGAATGTCACGATGTAATGTCCCGACATACACCAGTGCTGCATCAGCCCGCCATCACCCCATGTCTCTCCCCCCCATTAGTGTCGGGAGAAAAAGGGGGAAAGCCTGAGGACCATGATAGAGTCCACCTGGGCTGGCAACCAAGGAAGGCCTGGAGTGGGGGGGGGGGGAATAGGGGAATGGCTGGAGGCCTGCCAAGCCTCCAAGAACCCCGCAAGCTAGGGAGAATGCCATCGAGCATGGGGTGTCCCCTAATCCCATCCCTGGGAAGAGCTGGCCCCCAGGATCAAGGCACCGGAAGCCAGGTATCTTCCTGACCCCTCCCTTTGCTCCTCCTCCCTAGTGTATAGAGGGGAGAGAAGCCTGGAGACCCCTAATGAAGTCCACCTGGAACCCCAGCAGGCCACCCAAGGTGGCACTCAGGCCAGGCCTAGAGTCCAGGGGGAAATAGGGGAAATACTGGAAGCCTGCCAAGCCTCCCAGCACCCCCCAAGCTAGGGAGAATGTCATCCGGCATGGGGTGTCCCCTAACCCCATCCCTGGGAAGAGCTGGCCTCCAGGATCAAGGCACCAGAAGCCAGCACTCGGCCCCTCCCTTTGCTCCTCCTCCCTAGTGTAGAGAGGGGCCAAATATTGTTCTTGACATATTGAATTAGTCATTTATCTAAGATTATACAGTGAATAACAGAGGTTTATTTAAATCTACTTTATCTGACAGATGCAGGAGTAGTGACTGCACAATTTCCAAGTTCATCCATGATTTCAAGAAAGAAAATACTGAATAATAAAAATTCTAAGACTTCTAATTTGTGTTGGGTCCAGTATCCCAGTTCACCCCACAAACCAGAACACTAAAGATGCTATCAAGCAAAGGGCAATTATTGAGAGCCATGATCCAGCATGCTGGGGTCAACTAAGCACAACTAGTGACCCCGACCCAATTTGCATTCTTAATTTTATACCCTGTTTAGGAAATTTTCAAATGGTTGGTGACATTTACAGGGTGATTTTGAAAAGGTACCTTTGCTGGCTACACATTACAAAATTGCTTATATTAGTCAGAGGAAAGCTATACCTAATAAGGGCCTCATCATGGTTACAAGCAGGATGTGGCTGGGAGTGGGGCTCTATTGACTACATGATATGGTGGCATTTCCTGGTAACTTGCTGTTTCATTTACAGGAAGAGGCCTACTGCATCATTTGAAGCCTGTCATGGCTTCTGTCTTGCTTTTCAGTAGAAAGTAGAAAAGTTCAATAAAAAGTAGAGGGTAAAGGAAAAGGAACTCACTATGTGAGGAGTAATTTAGAATAGGACTAAGTAAGGGTTTTTGCCTGGGTTATTTTAAAGTTTTTTGCATTTCTTATCAATTGACAAGAATGTTACATTATAATTAAAGGATTCTGCAAAGTGGTCTCTCTATCATCTTTGGGGTTATTATCTGGCATTTGCTTTAGGTATTGTCCATTATCTTAGTCTTCCAGAGAGCCTAAACTTAGATAGTAATCTATGGTCTTGGGGAATTACAGGCACACTTAAAAATGGAGTGTGGGAACAGTCAAAATTGTGACTGTAGAAAGCAACTGGCAAGGAGAAACTGAGCTTTCCTCATTCTTCATGACATGGCCCACTTTTCTCATAATATAACTTACAACGTTTGGGGCATTCTTATTAGAAGACATAAGAATACATATACATTTTAAAAGAACAAAAGCTGGAGAATTTTATAGAAATTCACAATATAACAGAGAAAGGAATCACTCCCACCTTGGTAGGAGTAGGATTCCCCAGGTGGCTTATGTGAAGTAAGAGGAAGAGAAGATGCAGCCCAGAGTAGGGCATCTACACTTCAATCTCTACTCAAATTCACCCAGAGAAGTACCTGGAGAAATCTAGAATTGATGGATAAATTTAACTATGAGAAGCTGCATGCTACAAAGTTCATGATTTACCAACTTATGAGGTGATTGTGAGTGGAACCAAAGTTCCACTTGCAATGGTGGCATGGAATTTGCTTCTTGCTAAAGAATTTCCTGGGTGGGATTTTTGGCCCAGGCTGGAGTCAAGAACTACTCTTTGAGGTAATGGTTAAGTCAGTACAAAATCTTACTCAGTCTTCTCAGATCCATCATCATCTTTCACAGAAAAGAATTTTAGGAGGAGATGAATAGTGAAAAAACAAACTATTGTGTCTGGTCTCCCAGTCTAACCCAATAACCAGAGCACTCAAGATGCAATCAAGCAAAGAGCAATTTATTGAGAACCACAAATCAGCATGCTGGGATCAACCAAGTGCAATTGGTGACCCCAACTCAACTTATAATCTTACTTTTATATCCAGTTTAAAGAATTTTCTAATGGGCTTGGTTATCTTTGCAGGGATTGACTACTCATTGCAAAACTGCTTATTGGGTGCTAGGTGATTGGAATCTCATTGGTGGTTGCAAGCAGGATTTTAGCTGGAGGGTGGAGTGGTAATGAGCAACTGTCAGTCTGATTGTGGGGGACTCCATTGGCTAGCTGAAGTGATCTCATTTCTTGGCAACTTACTGCTTCATTTACAGTAAGAGGCCTACTGCAGCAATTGAATCCTGTCATGGCTTGTCTGGTCCTTTCAAAACAAACAATAACAACAACCACAAAACAAACAAACAACCTTAAGTTTAACCAGGAAATGGAAAGAAAGAGAGTTACCTTCTTAAGAGTAGAAAGTGGAAGTTCAAATCTCAAACAAGGATGTGCAAGCCATTTCTCCAAAATGATAAAATAATCTTGAAAGAAAAACACACATCTCAGGAAGATGCCACACACAGGGGCAATAAGGTAATTGGAAGGAAACACTTATCTCCAGCAGATGAGAGCCAAACTCCTAAGGCCTCCTTTTCTTTTCTAATTAATCTATCATTTTCCCAATTCTCAACCACTACAAATCCATTGCTAGGGTAGTCAACCTGAAGGATACTTAGAGCAGTTGGTGGTCTTCTTTTTTGTTTGTTTGTTTTTAAGTCACACTCGGCGGCGCTCAGGAGTTACTCCTGGCTCTGTGCTCAGAAATCACTTCTGGCAGGCTCTGGGGACCATATGGGATGCCGGGATTCGAAGCAGGGTCAGTCCTGTGTTGGCCGTGTGCAAGGCAAACACCTTACCACTGTGCTATCCCTCTCGCCCCTGTTGGTCTTCTTTTGATACTTTCTTCACCTTTGTTCCAGCTGTGTAATCTCTCCATCCAGGGGTTCAGCCACTTGTCCTCTGGAAAGTCATCCTTGCAATTGGCTTTGTATTCCACATCTGAGTAGTTTTCCAGGCTTCTAAAATAGGTCTGTCTCAAAAGCCTTCAGTTTTATGGGCTGGTTTAACTTTTATTTTTTATTTTTTTATTTTTTTTGGTTTTTGGGCCACACCCGGTGATGCTCAGGGCTTACTCCTGGCTATGCGCTCTGAAGTCGTTCTTGGCTTGGGGGACCATATGGGACGCCGGGGGATGGAACCGTGGTCTGTCCAAGGATAACGCAGGCAAGGCAGGCTTAAATTTAGCGCCACCGCCCAGCCCCTGGTTTAACTTTTAGACAATTCCTTAGCCTATGTACATTGCCAGTACATCCCCATCTTCCTACCTGCAACAAAAATTGATAAAGTAATATTCAGTTTGAATTAAAACAGCAATATGACTAAGCAATTGGGTTCTGGTGTATAGATCCAGATTCTATCCCAAATACCACATATGATCCCTCATTCCTAGCAGAAATTATCCCAGGGCACAGAACCTGAAGAAAGTTCTGAGAAAACAATAGGATGTGCCCCCAAAACAAAAAAAAAATTAGTTTACTTTTACTATTTCTTTTACTTGATCTACTTTTCTGTACCTGCTCTATTTATAACTCATGGCATAAACTGTTTTAAAATCGCATAAAATCGTTCTAGGGTATAGTTTCGTAAAGATGATAAGTATATATTTAAAAAATAATTGTAAGCTTCTAGAATTACTTCTAATTGTTCTTAGCAGTTTAAGCCATCAATCAAAATACAAATCAAGACTTGTATTATACATACTGATTAAAAAGAATGTGTAGTTGAATTAATGAGATTATCAGAGGTTTTATTGTATATAATATACAATACACTGTATATAATATAGTAATATAGGGGCTGGAGTGGTAGCACAGTGGTAGCCGCCTTGCATGCGGCTGATCCAGGACAGACCTGGGTTCAATCCCCTGGTGTCCCCAAGCCAGGAGCAATTTCTGAGAGTATAGTGAGGAATAACCCCTGAGCATCACTGGGTGTGACCTAAAAACATATATATACATACATACATATATATACATATGTACATATATATAGAGACAGTAATATATCAACATGTAATATTAAGTTTTACTATAAGATATTAAAATTAACTGTAACCTAAATGTTGATGTTAGAGTATGGTGTGCCTTTGCTTAGAAATAACATTGCTTTGGCTTCTGTACTTTGCTTGTTTAACTTTTTTGCTTTACAGTTAACTGCTGTAAACATGGTTTTGCTCTGAGCCTATGTACAGCCATGACAGACTCTAGTTTTAAGGTACAAAGATTAGGTCCAGAAAACAGCCATTTCCTGAAACCAGATCCTGAGATATGTGCCAGAAAATACATCCATATAAGGCTAAACAGCAGCTGACAGCAGACCAGATGACAACTGCACCTTGCATCTGCACAATGGACAGATAGCCAGGTAACACTGAACCCTGGATCTGAGGTGTGTAGCCCACTTAGCTGTCTGTCTAATGCAACATTTGAACTATAACCAATCCTAGCCCAACCTTGTACTACAGACCAATAATTTTAAAGATCAACTACCCAGAGGTGGGAATTCCCTAGACTGAACCACATGTACCCTTAAAATTTGCTATATGAGCCATTCTTGGGGTCCTCATTTCTTGGGAGATGTTGGACCCCAGCATGCTGGAATAAATGCCCTTGCATTTACATTACTTCCAGTCTCTCTAGTAGTCTTTTGGGTGGCAAATCCTGAGTTCCAGACTTAACAAAGCTAAACACTTGTGCCATCTATTACATTTAGTGTTTCATATATATATATATATATATTTAATTTATATAGAGCATAAATTAAATATATATTATATTAAATATAATATATATTATATAGTGCCTAATATATATTTTATATGTAAAGTATATATACACATATATGCATATGATGTTTGCCTGAAAATGACTACTTATCTTCTAAAGAGCAATGGACTTACTTGTGATGAAGTAGATGAAAGTAACTAATTATTAATTTAACCATAAATACGAAACAATGACTGCTGTTATAGATCATGCTGGTGAAAGAGGATGCCTCAGATTGTCTTTGACAGCAGTTCCATCTGTCCCCATGGACCAAATAACATTTATACCCAAGTGCTGGTCACATCTTCATCTCAGTCTGGATCATAGAAATCTGCCCCACCAAGGAGTATAAGATAATAGACAATGTCTAAGACAAATTGCCAAACCCAAAGAATTCAGACCAGCCAGACTTCTCAGTATGATTCCTGCATTCTTTGTAAAGGAACGCAAAGAGCTCTTTAAAGCCTATGCAAAAATTATGTTTTCTTATAAACCCCCCTCAAAAAGAAAAAAATAAAGGAACCATATTAACTTAGTCCTATTCTAAGTTTCTCTCTACATGAGAGCTTCTTTTTCCTTCTCCTTACAATAAATGTCTGTTAAGGGCCCGAGAAAGCCCACCACCTCAAATAAAGACCACAAATCTTCAGAGAATGCAATCAGCAAACAGGTTTATTGATTCCAGCTAGGTGGAGTGCTGGCTCTGTCATATGGACTGAAACCAGAAGCCCCAGGCAATTTAGGGAAGTGTCTTTTATAGGTTTAAGGAACCTAAGGAGGAGGGTTGATATGGAAAGTAGGGCTTGTAAATGCACCAATCCCTAGTCCAGGTTCAAAAGCAATGTCAAATCAGATGGTGAGCTTGTCTTTTTCTAAATAAAATGAGAAACTTAGGAGGGGTGAACAAAAGTCCATTCTTTTGCCCAAATATGTCGAGTTCCTCTTATGAGGGGCATTGGCTAATGTTTACTAGTGCAATAGGCCTTGGTGTCTCAAGGTGAAATTCCAAAGCAAGAGGAGAGACAAGATGGGGGTGGATTGTGGCAAAGATTTCCTGCTCAAGGTGAAATTCCAGAGTAAGAGGATCAACAAGGTGCAGGTGAAAAAAGGCTTAACAGGCATTTATATCTGTACACCTATATGAGCAATTATAAGCATCTAACATATATTTTCACAAATTTTCTTTTAACAGTTCTCCATTCTTAACTCTGAGTCTGAGCATCATTACTATTCAATATTTTCATTCTTCCAAATATTGAAGAACCTGGGAGCCATGCCACTGCTCCTGCATCACTATTATTTATTTAGGTTTAGTAAATTGAAACAGTGAAGAGGCTAGAAAATTATATGTACACTCAACTCTTATACAAAATAAAATGTCTGATGATGCCATGTCCTGTGCGTTAAATGTATTGGAGGTCTTCTGGATAAATATGATCTATATACTGATGTCTTTCTCCTGAAATATGACTGAAAGGGCAAAGTGACAAGCAAATAAATGGAGCCAGGGTAGAATTGGGGCTGGATAAGAAATATATATATGGTCAAAAACTTAAACTAGCCAAAAGGCATGAAGCTTTTGAGACAAATGACCCATCTCAGAAACCTGGAAAACTTGTGAGATGTCAAATTCACCATTGAGATACAGAATCACAGGCCAGAAACACAGCAGGCTCCCAGAGAAATTTTGAAATTGGGCCTGAGAGACAGTACAGTGGATAAGAAATTTACCTGGTACACAGCTAACTAGGGTTTAATCTCCAATATCCCATGTGGTCCCCCAAGCACCATCGCGAGTAGTTCTTGAGTGCAGAGCAGGAAATTCCTGAGCATTGCTGGGTGTTTCTGCCCCCTAAAGAAAGAAACTGCCCAACTTTAAAGTAGCCCAAAGGCAAAAACACCTCCAATTGAGTTGCAAATTCTGAGCTCTTTGGAGATGGAGAAATTGAGGCATAACCAAAAGAGTAGTGGATCCCACAGAAAGAGCTAATGTATAAAGTTGCTAATCAGAATATGAAAGGATCAGTAAGAGTCCAAGGCATTCAGTAATAAAACCGATTGACTTTTTTTTTCTTTTATTTGTTTTATGCCACAGCCAGAGATGCTCAGGTACATAGATGCTCTAAACTGCTGCTTAATATCTGGCTATTTAGGGGACAATATGGAATATCAGGGATCTAACCCATGTCAGCCATGTTCAAGACAAATAAATGCCCTACCTGCTGTACTAATGCTGCAACTACATGCAGTTTAATTTTTATGTATTCAGAGAACACCAGGCCAAGACAATTTGGAGAAATCGTAGAAAACCTCCCAAAAGCCATTCTCAGCTTTCCCCACTCAGTAAAAGCCCATGTTCTCTCTTAAACATGCATTTCTCTCCTCTGGCATTTATCTAAGTGAATTTTTAATAAGTCTATTTTGCAATGATCATAGGCGTGCAGGTGCCTTTTCTACATTGTTTTCGGGTGCCTAGGCTATATTTTGCAAATGGTAAATTTTTGCTGGGTCATATAGAAACAGGCAGGCTAGTAGGGAAGGGTCCCCTAAGACAATGAATCGTTGAGATGTAATAAAACTAAGAGACAGAAATTGGAGGAGTTACTTCATCATTGTTAAGAATCTCCCTTGGCACCTCAGCAGGCCCAGAGTAGACTAGACCACCTACCTGCAGGAACAAAGGCCATGGAAGAAATATCAAAGAAGACCTTCAACTACCCCCAACCTTTCCTCCTAGCAACCACCTTAGCAACAGCACTCTTACCAAGGTAAAAAGTTCCATATGAGGCAGGTTGAGATAACGCTATAAAGGTCACCTTGAAGGAAGAGACAACACAACTGGAAAAAACTTGAATACTTTAATCTGTCAGCCAAAAAGGCCCCCACACTGGCCAGCCTGGGCCATCTCCCAAAGGAGATAATCCCCACCCAATGTCATGAGTAAGATTATTTAGGGAAGGGATATAGGGAGTTTTCAGCTTTCTGATGATCTTTAAAATGATTGGCTATTTTCTAGGGGTATCTTCTTACTGTTCCCTTGTCCTTCAGTGATAGGCTACCTGGTCTGGCCAGGTAGCTTGGGGTGGTGTCTATGGAAATAAGCTAGTAACCTACCCCATGTGGTTCTTACAAAATGCCATCTCTTCCCTCTCAAAACCTGAGAAGAAGCCTGCCATGTGGCCTTTACAAAATGGCATCCCTCCTTGTTCAGAATCCAGGTCCCAACACTGAGGAAAGGCAACAGATACAAAAGACCTGCATAGGACTGATTTTGCTTTGCTTGCCAGATCAGTGTCCACATTCTTAGATTTTCCTCTCCACTTCCCTTGGTGGCAACGGTCAGTGGAGAGGAAGCTGTGGAATCTCTTCTTGGGACTGTCTTCTTTCTCTTTTTCACATCAGATAAGTCACCCCCGGGGCCTCCCCTGGCATCAGTAAGGAAACTCAATCCCTAGACTTTTGAAGAATATTCATAAGTTTCCCAAAATGTTTAGACCAGTGAATAGTCCCAGACATTCTCCATAACAGTGGTCATTGTTTTATTATGAAAGCCAGTCTCTTTGGTGTGAGGTAGTTAAGTGGACACTGGTAAAGGGATGTGTTTGAACATTGTATAACTGACATTCAACCATGAACATTGTTATAACTCTGCATCTCAAGGTGATTTAATAATATTTTAACCTATTTTGCCTCCTACTGAAATTGCTTCTGTGATAGAAAGGTGTCACTTTCTTGACAAAATAAATTGATTTAGACTAAGCCCATTCATAGCTCTCCAAAACTCTGGTGTTGGGGAATCTTCTAGAACTGGGCAAAACAAGTGTACTTCAAGTCTTTTTATACAGTTATCAATTGGTAGGAGCTACAGTAATTATATTTATTATTTTTTAATTTTTAAAAATGACTTAAGCAGGGGCCAGAGAGATAGCACTGTGATAGAGAGTTTACCTTGCACACAGCTGGTCAAGGACAGGTGGTGGTTCAAATCCCGGCATTCCATACGGTCCCCCGTTCCTGCCAGGAGTGATTTCTGAGCATAGAGCCAGGAGTAACCCCTGAGCACCACCAGGTGTGACCCAAAACCAAAAACAAAATAAAATGACTTAAGCATCATAGTTACTTTTTATTTCAGTTACAAACCTCTTTATGATTGAGTTTTAGTCATATCATGTCCAGCACCACTCACCAGTGCACATTTCCTGCCACCAATGTCCCGAGTTTCCCTCACACCTTCTTCTGGCTTTCTACCTTGCATGCCTCTCTAGCAGACGTTTTTCTCCTCTCTCTCTTCTTTTTTTTTCCTTTTAGACACTGTGGTTTTCAGTATGTTGCTGAAGAGGTATTATTCATATCACTTTATTTCCTTTCAGCACCCAGTTTTTATCCAAAGTGACAATTTAAAACTATATTTGTCATAATGGTTCCTTCTTTGCCCTAAATAAACTTCTTCACTATTTGTGGCAAGCTTCCTACCATGGACTAGCTCTCCTGGCCCTCTTCTCTATCTACTGAATCTGGATATTAATACAGTACTATACTTATTTTATATCCCACAAATTTAGTGTGATCATTCTATGCTTATCCATCTCTGTCTGACTCATTACACTCAGCATAATACTTTCCATATATATCTATGTAGAATCAAATTTTATTACTTCATTTTAAGAGCTGCATAGCATTACATTATAAAAATATGAAATGCGTCATGAATTTATGTGTCATCCTTGTTTAGGGACCATACTAATGTTCTCTTCATTATTCCAATTTTAGTAGGTATGGCTGAATCAATCACTGTTGTTGTATTTTAATTATTGTAATCGATGCTACAATTGCACATGGATATGCTAGACATTGGTGATTTGGACACTGTCTCTATAGCTAAATTGTTTATGTAGCTACATTGAACATTGGCTATGCTCTCACATTTTTCCTTTGTAGTCTAAAAATTTTATTTCAGTGCAAATTGTCTATATTCTTGATTATTTTTCTTTTTATATTTACACATGCATAATATCTTAAACTGTCATCCCTTTTGAAGTATTTTCATTAACATGACATTCTCTAGCTCCATCATTTTTCTAGCAAAAGGCATGATTTCTTTTTAGAGCTGAATTATGTTCGATTTTATATAATCTGCTACATGTTTTTCACTCATCTGTCATTGGATATTTGGTTTTTTCCAGATCCTAACTGTTATAAATAGTGTTGCAGTGAACACAGATATGTAGTGTTTCATTTGTTGTTGTTTTCAGATTTGGTATTTTTGTTTTCCTTAGATACATGGCAAGAAAGAGAACTTCTGAATCATAAAGTCGTTCTAATTTTAACATTTAAGTATTACTCTCCAAAGCAACCAAATTTTAAACTTTAAATTATAACAAATTTTTTTTTTGGTTTTTGGGTCACACCCGGCAGTACTCAGGGGTTACTCCTGGCTCCATTCTCAGAAATCACTCCTGGCAGGCACGGGGGACCATATGGGATGCCAGAATTCGAACCAATAACCTTCTGCATGAAAGGCAAACGCCTTACCTCCATGTTATCTCTCCGGCAACCAAATTATAACAAATTTTTTTATATTTTTTAATTTTTAAAATTTATTTATTTAAAGAAAATATATTACATAGTTGGTGTAACTGATCATAATACATTTGTTTCAGGATGACAGAAAGCAAAGTTATTAACAAATCGAAAGAAAATAGAGAATCTATAAAATGTTGGAAAAGAAGAGGAGAGAGTTCATTAGCAATTATATTCATGAAAATTATTATATCACCAATAAAGTCATTAATACAATATCAGACAATTTAGTATGCTCCCTTTCTTTAAGGTGGGAGATACACTAAAAATAGATGTGAGTGTGTGGCAGTTGTTTGCATAGGCACAGCAAAATATGGAAGAAATTGGAAGGAAAAAACCTTTGGCCTAAAAACAGGGAGATCTAACCCCTGATGTATTTTGGCATAAGACCAACTCAAGACTTCAGGCATACTAGGTTTTCCAACCCCCTAGTCATTCTCTGTGGTCCTAGTAACAGCTCTTCACCATCACAGTTATTGCTGTCAGGTTTCTGTAGTAATAGGTCATGGTTTCTATACAGGTCCTATGTTGAAGTCCTGGTGGTATGTAGCATCTTCTGTTTTCATCTCACCATTAGGTAGCATTGCAGAGAATCCTGCCCTAAAATCAGACTGTTGCTGTTCCTAGGTTGTCAAGGTGTCATAGGAACCGTCTTTGGAGTAAGACAGTGCCATGGCAGTAGTGGGACCCACCTTGATAGTAAATTTGAAGAGAACTCTGTTTGATCCAGTGGGACTGGCCTGATGTTTAGATTTCAGGCAATGTAATGATGCTTAGGCTGGGTACTTGAATCAAGCTAGATAGTTTAGTATACCTTTAAAACATATTCTAATAGTGCTCAGGGGGACACATGGTGCCCTCTATCTTCTTTTCTTTAATCATCACTTTGGAAATTTGGGCGATTTTAGTAGCATTTTGTGTTGTTAAAGAATGCCATTACAATTTTGTTTAAGGATTACAGTGAATTTGCATAATGATTTGGATAAGACAGTCATTTTTAATAATGTGGCTGTATTTCAGTTGTTGCAGGAGTGGATCTTTAGCTTCTATGAAGTTGCATTTCTGCTCATACGCATACCACTTTGTGTTATAGTAGGGAAATTTTGCAATGCAAGAATGATTCCTGACAGAAATTTTAGATGTTCCAACGGGACTGCTACGTGAAGTTACTTGATGTCAACTTAGTGCCTTCAGCAACAGAATTAGCTGGCTAACGTGTTTTAATCATGCAGATTAGTGTATAGGCACCAGACAGAAAAGCAGTAATAACAAATCTTCTTAAAACAGAAGGAAGTAAAGCACTTGATCTACGACGTTTTATGTGGATTCCTTACATTTTAAAATGCCTGAAAACAGATATTTGGGGGAATCTTTGAAACTTTAAAAGAATAGTAAAAGGCCAGACAGGTAGTACTTTGGATAGGGCACTAGCCTTGCACACAGACTAGCAACCCATAGGATCCACTGAATACTGCCAAGAGTGATTCCTGAGTGAACAACCATGAGAACCACTGAGCTTTGCAGGGTGTGGTACCTAAACCAAAATCTAAATTAAAAACTATGGTACAGGGCCAGCGAGGTGGTGCTAGAGGTAAGGTGGCTGCCTTGCAAGCGCTAGCCAAGTAAGGACCATGGTTCTATCCCCCGGCATCCCATATGGTCCCCCCAAGCCAGGGGCAATTTCTGAGCGCTTAGCCAGGAGTAACCCCTGAGCATCAAACGGGTGTGACCCGAAAAACAAAAACAAAAACAAAAACAAAAAACAAACTATGGTTAAAAGTACTTAGCTAATGATGGATAGTGAAACAAATCAAGACAAGAGCTATGAATTATTATATGATTTTTTTTGAAGCACAGCAAGTGATACTCGGGGTTATTTCTGATTCTGCACTCAGAAATTACTCCTGATATTTCTTGGGGATATATGGGATGGCAGAGATCAAACCTGGGTAGGCCTTATGGAAGGCAGGCACCCTACCCACTGTATTATTTCTCTAGTCTCAATACTTGGATGTTTTTATTCAGAATGTGCCAAGGTGTTTTTGGAACATCTTAATGGATTTGAGCTGAGGGAAGCCAATGAAAGCGAATGATGTTCCTCAAGGAACAGATGCTTCCAGTGATAGCTAGTTCATTTTTAGACAGTGACAAACGGGAAATGACTGGAATTGACTGAGAAACTGCTGGTCATTTTCAAATAGATAGCAACAATCTCTTAAGGTACAGATTTGCAGATTTCCGAAGCAATAATACAGCAAGCTCGACAAGTGAATGAATTTTTGACATTTGGCGCTATTGCAGTTTCTTACATTAGACTTTCCCCAGCAGAAGGTAATTTTAGCTTTAGTTGCATTTGCTTCCATTCAATCACTTCCAATACAGTGTTTCCAACTTTCTAATATGTCTACTCCTCCAAAAAGAAGAAGTTGGATGGAATATAGAAATTAAAGATGAGGTAAACGAAGAAGGTAATAAACATTTGGGGGTCATTCATATTTATGCTGACAAATATTTAGCTCATGCCAATGTGTAAATGCTTGTCGATTGCTGAAGTCATTGCTACAGTTAATGAATTAATGGCAGCTGGCTTTTTGGTAAAATGGCAACAGAAGTATATGTAACTTTTCCAACTGTTCCTGATAATATGATGGCAACTCAATTGTATAATTTCAAGTGCATAACATTTTCCTTTCTTGAGAATGAACTTATCATTTTTAGATGAAAATGAAGAGATAAAGGTCTACTGTCATTTGTGTACATTTTTGATATCTGGAAAAATATATTAATAAAAATAGCAACCCTAACAATATAATTCTCCCAAACTATAAGCATGGAATGTATTTTCTATTTTTTGTGTCATCCTTTGATCTTTTAATGATGATTTTATAGTTTTAGTTATCTGTCTTTAGTTGATTTCTCAATACTTGTATTTTTTTGTTTTGTTTTGGTTTGGTTTGGCTTTGGGGTCAGAGCCAACAGTGCTCAGGGGTTACTCCTGGCTCTGCGGTCAGAAATCGCTCCTGGCAGGCTCAGGGGACCATATGGGATGCCAGGAATCTAACTACTGTTCCTCCTGGGTTGGCCGCATGCAAGGCAAATGCCTCACCACTGTGCTATCTTTCTGGCCCCCAAAACTTTCTTTTTACTGAAATTTTAAATGATATGGTGTGAGATCTGTCTTTTCTAGTTCATAGTTAGCATATATGATTGCTAGCATACATGACTTTTGTATATTGATTGCCAAATGCATGACATATTATTTCTAAAAAACTTGAGTATAATCCTAAATATTTTATGTATATTATCATCTTATCTGAAAAATATTGATAGTATAACTTCTTTTTCAATTTTAATTATTTATTTTCTTGCCTAATTGCTATAATAAGCCATAAAATTTTATGTTGAATAATAGTTGTGAGAAGGGATACTCTTGTCCCTTGTCTGATATTATATAAAATGCTTGGAAGTTTTGCCATTTAATATGATATGGTTTTCTTTTACATGGACTTTTTGCAAATTAGGAAACTTATTTTTATTTATTTATTTATTTATTTATTTTTTAGTTTGGGGGCCATACCCAGTGGCTCTTAGGGGTTACTCTTGGCTCTGCACTCAGAAATCGCTCCTGGCTTAGGCGACCATATGGGACACCATATCGGATAGAACCATATGGGAGCATATGAGATTGAACCGCAGTTCATCCTAGGTCAGCTGCATGCAAGGCAAATACCCTACCACTGCACCACCGCTCAGGGCCCAGGCAAATTATTTTTATATCCATTTTGTTGAGAATTTTTAAAGCAGTAATAGAATGATCAATTGTGAGAAAAGTTTTCTTTGCATTTATAAATTTGACCATGAAAAAGTTTTATTTTTTAAATATGGTGAATTTCATTAATTTATTTGTGTATATAAACCACTATCTATGAAATAAAAGCCAATTGCTCATGATTTCTGATACTATTAATATATTGTTAAATTTAGTTTGCTAATATTTTGTTGACTTTTGCTTCAATGTTCATTTGATTTATTGGTATGTATTGTAGTTTTTATAATACCTATGCCTTTTATGTCAGGGTCCTATTTTTCAAATAGAAATTACTTGAGTGATTTTAGTTTCCGCAGTGTTCTGGAAATAGTAGGGATTGTTAATATATCTACTTTAATGGTTTTGTGGAACTACCATGTAAGAACATCTGGACCTGGATTTTTTTTTTTATGGAGGGTATGTTTACCCCAAAGTATACTCAGGTTTTTACTCCTGACTCTGTGCTCTGGGATTACTTCTGGCAGAAATTAGGGGACTATATAGGGTGCCATTGACCTAACCCAGTTTACCATGTGCAAGGCAAGTGTCCTTCCTACTTGCTAGTTACTAACTTCCTACCTATTGTACTAATACTCAGGCCCCATGCTTATGTTTTTTTCCAGACTTTGATTATTGTTTCAGTATTCACGCTTGAAATTTAACTACTCAAGTATTTTACTTCATGTAATTCAGTCTCAGTGTGTTGCAAGCAAATAGCAATTTATACATATCTTTATTTTCTTAATTTAGTGGCATAAGGTCATTCATAGTAGTCCCTTTGAATATTTTGTGTTTCTGTGATATGTATTATAACTTTCATCATTATCTGTGATCTGATTTATCAGTTTTATCTTTTTATTCTTTTTAAACTTTTATTTTATTACAGTTAAACATAACTTTTCTAGTGTCAGTACTGATGTTTTTGGTATAAAAGGTTACTGCACCAAAATGTCAGACATCAGACACTGTCCATACATCTCTTCTATTTTTTAATTAATTATTATTTACAATAGTATCAATACTATTGTTTGCTCTGTTAAAGCTGTATGTTCACTATTGGAATGTAAGATGCCTTTACCATCAATGGAACTGCAAGTAAAGTTAGTGCCTTACTTCATGCACTATCTCTTTGGCCCTGCCTTGCTGTTTTGAGCCTTCCACTATTATATAAAGTCTGTCTCTTTCTCTTATTAACATTTTAAAGCATAGATATAAGTATCTTTTACCAACTACCATTTGGTTAAAGGATTGTATTCCGAACACAATCTGTCTCGAAAGCCAAATCGTCTTTCCTGTAGGCAGCAAAGCAATGGATTTTTTTGAAACATTCTGTTTCTCTATACCACTCAGACCATTAACATCTTGGGTAATTACTAAAATAAGTAATTAAATGTGGAGTAAAAAGAGCTAAGTTTAATAGATATTTACTGGGCTCTAAATTCCGAAGAAAAGTAGAAATCATTCTCCAATGCAGATGGAACATTCTCTGAGATAGACCACATCCTGTGATACAAAACATGTGCCAGTAAAGTGTGATAAATATTAAAATTATATCAAATATCTATCCAGAGCACAATTCTATAAATGCAAAACTTAATCAAAAAGAAAAATAGGGGTAGAATTAAAATATGTGGAGATAAATAATCTATTGAATTGGCTCAAAGGAGAAATAGAAGGAAAATATAATAATTCCAGAACACAAATGAGAATGAAGACTGGAGAATGAAGATTAACCATTGGAACTCTTGAAATCTAAGTAATACTAAGAGATAAATTGACAAAAAATAAAAGATAAATTAAATCTTTAGTGATATCTTGTTCTTGTTTTGAGTCCATACCCATTGGTGCTTAAGGCTTACTCCTGACACTAGACTTCAGGATCACTCCCGCACAGCTGGCAAGGCTTAGGGGAAAATATGAGGTGCTGGAGATCAAACCTGTGTTGACTGCATGTATGGAACGCCAGGATCTTATCTACTGAACTGTATTTCCACCTTTCAACTAACAGCTTAAGAACCAGAGAAAAGGTATGGAAGTCAGTATGAGTCAAAGATAAAGTCCTGGCAAAACCCGGCTCCCTGTGTGTGACACCAGGCAGGGAAAATCCGCGAAAGTACACCGGCCCAGTGGGGCTCAACTGTGAAAGACTGTGAGTGTGACCTGTCTATGTCTGTCTACTGTCCTCTTGCGTGAAACTCTTGCGAGTGGGGCAAAAAGAGCCTCCAGAAACCTCGCTCGCCCAGACGCCATTTTCAGGGAGGGACTTCAGAGCATAAAAACCGGCTAAGCTTTGCAAAAGCCGGCTCCCTGTGTGTGACACCAGGCGGGGAAAATCCGCGAAAGTACACCGGCCCAGTGGGGCTCAACTGTAAAAGACTGTGAGTGTGACCTGTCTATGTCTGTCTACTGTCCTCTTGCGTGAAACTCTTGCGAGTGGGGCAAAAAGAGCCTCCAGAAACCTCGCTCGCCCAGACGCCATTTTCAGGGAGGGACTTCAGAGCATAAAAACCGGCTAAGCTTTGCAAAAGCCGGCTCCCTGTGTGTGACACCAGGCGGGGAAAATCCGCGAAAGTACACCGGCCCAGTGGGGCTCAACTGTGAAAGACTGTGAGTGTGACCTGTCTATGTCTGTCTACTGTCCTCTTGCGTGAAACTCTTGCGAGTGGGGCAAAAAGAGCCTCCAGAAACCTCGCTCGCCCAGACGCCATTTTCAGGGAGGGACTTCAGAGCATAAAAACCAGCTAAGCTTTGCAAAAGCCGGCTCCCTGTGTGTGACACCAGGCGGGGAAAATCTGCGAAAGTACACCGGCCCAGTGGGGCTCAACTGTAAAAGACTGTGAGTGTGACCTGTCTATGTCTGTCTACTGTCCTCTTGCGTGAAACTCTTGCGAGTGGGGCAAAAAGAGCCTCCAGAAACCTCGCTCGCCCAGACGCCATTTTCAGGGAGGGACTTCAGAGCATAAAAACCGGCTAAGCTTTGCAAAAGCCGGCTCCCTGTGTGTGACACCAGGCGGGGAAAATCCGCGAAAGTACACCGGCCCAGTGGGGCTCAACTGTGAAAGACTGTGAGTGTGACCTGTCTATGTCTGTCTACTGTCCTCTTGCGTGAAACTCTTGCGAGTGGGGCAAAAAGAGCCTCCAGAAACCTCGCTCGCCCAGACGCCATTTTCAGGGAGGGACTTCAGAGCATAAAAACCGGCTAAGCTTTGCAAAAGCCGGCTCCCTGTGTGTGACACCAGGCGGGGAAAATCCGCGAAAGTACACCGGCCCAGTGGGGCTCAACTGTGAAAGACTGTGAGTGTGACCTGTCTATGTCTGTCTACTGTCCTCTTGCGTGAAACTCTTGCGAGTGGGGCAAAACGAGCCTCCAGAAACCTCGCTCGCCCAGACGCCATTTTCAGGGAGGGACTTCAGAGCATAAAAACCGGCTAAGCTTTGCAAAAGCCGGCTCCCTGTGTGTGACACCAGGCGGGGAAAATCTGCGAAAGTACACCGGCCCAGTGGGGCTCAACTGTAAAAGACTGTGAGTGTGACCTGTCTATGTCTGTCTACTGTCCTCTTGCGTGAAACTCTTGAAGTGGGGCAAAGAAAGAACTCCATTGCAACAAGAAGGAAAAATCACACTAAGAACGGTGCTATATCACAGAAGCACACATTTCTCTCTGGACTGTCTTCTCTGTTGCATGCTCGGGCCTAAGATTTGACCCAGTGTGAGGCTTCATCCAAGGAGGACTCCCCTCCCTTAGAGGCAAGTCAGCCCATCCAGAAAGGGAGGAGCCAGAGGAGTCTGCTGCCTACATCATATACACAATGAATACCACCACAACACGTAGAAAAACCCACAATACAAGTGTGACAATGGGGAAACAACACAGGCCAGCATCAGACATAGAGAATGAAGATGACAATTCTGAGGACCAGATAATGACTGAACAACTAATCAACCTCTCAGATAAGGACTTTAGACTAGCAATATGGAAGGTGCTCAACAGACTCCAAGAAACCATGGATCGAGTTGAACAGAACACTAATAAGAACCAAGAAAATATGAAGGCAGAAATGACAAAACTCCAAACTGAAATAACATGTCAACTAACAGGACTGAAAAAGTCAGTAAACGAAGTGAATGACAAAATGGATAAGCTCTGGGACAGGGTATCAGAAGCTGAGAATAGACTTGGTGCTGTGGAAGATGAGATACATAACAATTCCATACAGCAGGAGAGATTGGACAAAAAACTTAAAGTAAATGAGCAGACAATGGAAAAATTAGTCAAAGAATGGGAACAGATGAAAATAGAAGTCTATGATAAGATCAACAGAAACAACTTAAGAATCATTGGAGTCCCAGAGACCCAGGAAGAAAATTTCCAGGAAGAATCAATGGTCAAGAACATCATTAAAGAGAAACTTCCAGAGCTAAAGAATATATGTGATCAAATCCTGCATGCCCGAAGAGTACCAACCAAAAGAGACCCCAGAAAAACCACCCCAAGACACATCCTAGTCACAATGACAAATCCCACAGATAGAGACAGAATTCTGAAAACAGCAAGATCAAAAGGGGAAATCATGTTCAAGCAAGCTTCCCTGAGATTTACAGCAGACCTGTCACCAGAAACACTCAATGCCAGAAAGCAGTGGTGGGATATTGTGACAAGACTGAATGAAATGAATGCTTCACCCAGAATACTATACCCAGCAAAACTCACTTTCCGGTTTGATGGAAGAATACATGGTTTCACAGACAAAAAACAGCTCAGAAACTTCACAGACACAAAACCAGTCTTAAGAGAAAAACTGAAAGACCTAATCTAAGACAAGACTACCCAAAAGACACACCAAATTTTGAAATAAAGATGGCGTTAAATCCCAGGACAATTCTTTCTCTCAACGTCAATGGACTAAATGCACCAGTTAAGAGACACAGAGTGGCTAAATGGATCAAAAAACTCAATCCAACCTTCTGCTGCCTACAAGAAACGCACCTGAATAGTCAGAACAAACATAGACTCAAAATAAAAGGCTGGAGAAAAATTATCCAAGCAAACAACACCCATAAAAAAGCTGGAGTGGCCATACTAATATCAGATAATGCAAACTTTATACTCAGGAAGGTTGTAAGGGACAAAGACGGACATTTTATATTAATCAAGGGGTACGTAGAGCAGGAAGAATTCACTCTCCTAAACATATATGCACCGAATGAGGGGCCAGCAAAATATTTAATACATCTGTTGACAAATCTGAAAAATAATATCAACAACAACACAATAATTGTGGGGGACCTTAACACGGCTTTGTCAACACTGGACAGGTCAACCAGACTGAAACCCAACAAGAATATACTAGACCTGAGGAGAGAAATGGAAGAAAGAGGCCTAGTGGATATATATAGGACACTCCATCCCCAGAAACCTGGATACACATTCTTCTCCAATGTACATGGGACATTCTCCAGGATAGACTACATGCTGGCACATAAAACATACCTCCATAAGATCAAGAGGATAGAAATTTTGCAGACTACCTTCGCTGACCACAAGGCTCTGAAATTATTTGTGAACTCCAAAGGGACTCAGAAGAAACACTTTAACACCTGGAAGTTAAACAGCCTCATGCTCAATAACCAGTGGGTCCGAGATGAAATCAAGGAGGAAATAAAAAGGTTCCTGGAAACAAATGACAATAAAGACACAAACTCTCAGAACTTATGGGACACAGCAAAAGCAGTACTGAGAGGAAAATTTATAGCTTTGCAAGCACACATCATGAAGGAAGAAGGAGCTTACCTGAGTAGCTTAATGACACAGCTAATAGAACTAGAAAATGCTCAACAAAAGGACCCAAGAATAGGAAGACAGAAGGAAATAACAAAGCTGAGAGCAGAAACCAACGAAGTGGAAACTCAAAAAACAATCCGAAAGATCAACGAAAGCAGAAGTTGGTTCTTTGAAAAAATAAACAAGATTGATAGACCACTGGCAAACCTAACAAAGAAAGAGAGAGAGAGAAACTTGATAACTCGTATCAGGAATGAAAAAGGAGAGATCACTACTGATATGACAGAGATTCAAAGGGTAATCAGAAACTACTTTGAAAAACTCTACGCCACTAAAAATGAGAACCTGGAAGAAATGGATAAATTCTTGGACTCTTATAATCTTCCACGGGTGAAGGAAGAGGATGTAGCATCTCTAAACACCCCCATCACCATTGATGAAATTAAAACAGTAATCAAATGTCTGCCGAAAAACAAAAGCCCAGGCCCAGATGGATTCACTAATGAATTCTATCAAACTTTCCAAGAGGAACTACTGCCAATCTTGGCAAGACTCTTTCATGAAATTGAACAAACAGAAACACTTCCAAATAGCTTTTATGAAGCCAACATCACCTTGATACCTATACCAGACAGAGACGCTACCAAAAAAGAAAATTTCAGACCAATATCACTGATGAATGCAGATGCAAAGATCCTCAACAAAATCCTGGCAAATAGGATTCAATGCCTCGTTAAGAAGATCATCCAATACGATCAAGTAGGTTTCATCCCAGGAATGCAAGGCTGGTTTAACATCCGTAAATCTATCAACATAATACACAACATCAATAACAAGAAAAATAAAAACCACATGATCATATCAATAGATGCAGAGAAAGCATTTGATAAGGTCCAACACCCATTCTTGATCAAAACTCTCAGCAAGATGGGAATGGAGGGAACCTTTCTCAATATAGTGAAGGCCATCTACCACAAGCCAGTGGCAAATATTATCCTCAATGGAGAAAAACTGAAAGCCTTCCCTCTAAATTCTGGCACAAGACAAGGCTGTCCTCTCTCACCACTCCTATTCAACATAGCACTGGAAGTACTTGCTATAGCGATTAGGCAAGAAAAGGATATCAAGGGAATCCAGATAGGAAAGGAAGAAGTCAAGCTCTCACTGTTTGCAGATGACATGATACTCTACTTAGAAAACCCTAAAGACTCTATCAAAAAGCTTCTAGAAACAATAGACTCATATAGCAAGGTGCAGGCTACAAAATTAACACACAAAAATCAATGGCCTTTCTATATACCAACAGTAATAAGGATGAAATGGACATTAAGAAAACAACCCCATTCACAATAGTGCCACACAAACTCAAATATCTTGGAATCAACTTGACTAAATATGTGAAGGACCTATACAAAGAAAACTATAAAACTCTGCTCCAAGAAATAAGAGAGGACACACGGAAATGGAAACGCATACCCTGCTCATGGATTGGCAGGATTAACATCATCAAAATGGCAATACTCCCCAAGGCATTATACAGATTTAATGCCATCCCTCTAAAGATACCCATGACATTCTTCAAAGAAGTGGATCAGACACTTTTGAAATTCATTTGGAACAATAAACACCCTCGAATAGCTAAAGCAATCATTGGGAAAAAGAATATGGGAGGAATTACTTTTCCCAACTTTAAACTGTACTACAAAGCAACAGTTATCAAAACAGCATGGTATTGGAATAAGGATAGGTCCTCAGATCAGTGGAATAGGCTTGAATACTCAGAAAATGTTCCCCAGAGATACAACCATCTAATTTTTGATAAAGGAGCAGGAAATCCTAAATGGAGCAAGGAAAGCCTCTTCAACAAGTGGTGTTGGCAGAACTGGCTTACCTCTTGCAAAAAATTGAACTTAGACCCCCAGCTAACATCATGTACAAAGGTAAAATCCAAATGGATTAAAGACCTCGATATCAGCCCCCAAACCATAAGATATATAGAACAGCACATAGGCAAAACACTCCAGGACATTACAGGCATCTTCAAGGAGGAAACTGCACACTCCAAGCAAGTGAAATCAGAGATTAACAGATGGGAATATATTAAGCTGAGAAGCTTCTGCACCTCAAAGGAAATAGTGCCCAGGATACAAGAGCCACCCACTGAGTGGGAGAAACTATTCACCCAATACCCATCACATAATGGGCTAATCTCCAAAATATACAAGGCACTGGCAGAACTTTACAAGAAAAAAACATCTAACCCCATCAAAAAATGGGGAGAAGAAATGAACAGACACTTTGACAAAGAAGAAATACACATGGCCAAAAGACACATGAAGAAATGCTCCACATCACTAATCATCAGGGAGATGCAAATCAAAACAACGATGAGATACCACCTCACACCCCAGAGAATGGCACACATCACAAAGAATGAGAATCAACAGTGTTGGCGGGGATGTGGAGAGAAAGGAACTCTTATCCACTGCTGGTGGGAATGCTGTCTAGTTCAACCTTTATGGAAAGCGATATGGAGATTCCTCCAAAAACTGGAAATCGAGCTCCCATACGATCCAGCTATACCACTCCTAGGAATATACCCTAGGAACACAAAAATACAATACAAAAACCCCTTCCTTACACCTATATTCATTGCAGCTCTATTTACCATAGCAAGACTCTGGAAACAAGCAAGATGCCCTTCAACAGACGAATGGCTAAAGAAGCTGTGGTACATATATACAATGGAATATTATGCAGCTGTCAGGAGAGATGAAGTCATGAAATTTTCCTATACGTGGATGTACATGGAATCTATTATGCTGAGTGAAATAAGTCAGAGAGAGAGAGAAAAACGCAGAATGGTCTCACTCATCTATGGGTTTTAAGAAAAAAGAAAGACACCCTTGTAATAATAATTTTCAGACACAAAAGAGAAAAGAGCTGGAAGTTCCAGCTCACCTCAGGAAGCTCACCACAAAGAGTGATGAGTTTAGTTAGAGAAATAACTACATTTTGAACTGTCCTAATATTGAGAATGTATGAGGGAAATGTAGAGCCTGTTTAGGGTACAGGCGGGGGTTGGGTGGGGAGGAGGGAGATTTGGGACTTGGGTGATGGGAATGTTGCACTGGTGATGGGTGGTGTTCCTTTTATGACTGAAACCCAAACACAATCATTTATGTAATCAAGGTGTTTAAATAAAAAAAATAAATAAAAAAAAGAAAAAAAATGAGCAGAGATCTGAATAAAAAAAAAAAAAAGATAAAGTCCTTGGCTCACATGGTATAGACCCAAGTTTGATCCCTAACATCACATGATCCCACAAGCAATTCCAGGGATCAATCCTGAGCCAGAAAAAGTTCCTGAACACTGCCAGTTGTGGTGCAGGCTTCCAACTCCCTCAACGGAAAAAAAAAAAAAAACTAGTGAAGAAGTTAAATCCTTGGGCCCGGAGAGATAGCATAGCGGCGTTTGCCTTGCAAGCAGCCGATCCAGGACCAAAGGTGGTTGGTTCGAATCCCTGTGTCCCATATGGTCCCCCGTGCCTGCCAGGAGCTCTTTCTTTCTTTTTCTTTCTTTCTTTCTTTCTTTCTTTCTTTCTTTCTTTCTTTCTTTCTTTCTTTCTTTCTTTCTTTCTTTCTTTCTTTCTTTCTTTCTTTCTTTCTTTCTTTCTTTCTTTCTTTCTTTCTTTCTTTCTTTCTTTCTTTCTTTCTTTCTTTCTTTCTTTCTTCTTCCTTCCTTCTTCCTTCCTTCCTTCCTTCCTTCCTTCCTTCCTTCCTTCCTTCCTTCCTTCCTTCCTTCCTTCCTTCCTTCCTTCCTTCCTTCCTTCCTTCCTTCCTTCCTTCCTTCCTTCCTTCCTTCCTTCCTTCCTTCCTTCCTTCCTTCCTTCCTTCCTTCCTTCCTTCCTTCCTTCCTTCCTTCCTTCCTTCCTTCCTTCTTTCTTTCTTTCTTTCTTTCTTTCTTTCTTTCTTTCTTTCTTTCTTTCTTTTTGGTTTTTGGGCCACACCCGGCATTGCTCAGGGGTTACTTCCTGGCTGTCTGCTCAGAAATAGCTCCTCGCAGGCACGGGGACCATATGGGACACCGGGATTCGAACCAACCACCTTTGGTCTTGGATCGGCTGCTTAGGAGCTATTTCTGAGCTAACAGCCAGGAGTGACTCCTGAGCACTGCTGGGTGTGGCCCAAAAAACAAAAAAAAAAAAGGAAGTTAAATCCAAAACAGATTTAGATTCCATAATGTGGTAGAAATAAAAATACAATGCAAGATCTGATATAAACACTGATATAAACCGTTTGTTGGATGATAAATAAAAAAGGGGAGCATTGAGCAAGACTAACCCATCTGACCCTCACACCCACCCTTTGTACCCTTCCCACAACAACCTATGATCCATCAATTTTTGATACAGCATAAAGCAATTTACATACCTGACAATACCAAACTTTGGATGTAGGAAATTTTCACAAATGTGAAGTGACATGCTATTGTAATTTGATTTGCATTTCCCTGATAATCAACTTTCAAGATTGTTTTATGTGCCTATTGGCCAGTGAATGCCTTATATTGTAAAGTTTCTTCTAGCACTTTTCACCATTTTGATGGTATTATTTTCTTAATTACTATTGAATTTTGTGAATTCTTCAGATACCTTAGATAACAGTACTTTGGCTTATCACGGGTAAAATATTGAATCTCATTTAATAGTTTATTTTCATTTTAAGGAACTACTTGACTTTAGTTCTTTTATTTGCTGTAATCCTTTCCACGTATTTTGACTTCCTTTTTTTATCCCTGTTGGAATTAAATCCCGAGGACATTATTGAATCCATGATACAGTGTTTTGCTTTTGTTCTCTCCCAAGAATCTATGGTTTTTGGTTGTATACTTAAACTTTTACTTCATTTTGAGTAAATTTTTATTCAAACTGTGAGATCTATTTATATGCTTCTACATGTAGCTACCCAATTTTCACACGATCATTTGTCAGAGTCTTTCCCTTCTCCATTTTTTAATTTTTTCCTTCCTTGGTTGTAAATTAGCTGCCTTTATTCCTGCGGGTTTATGACTTGAATATGAATTTTCTTACATATGTTAGAGTATCTATATTTGCTCCAGTACCACGTTATTATTAACAAAGTTTCATACAATAATTTAAAGGTGGTATACATAACGATTCCATTTTTTTTTACTCAAAATTGCTTTACTGTTCAGGATTTTTACATTTATAAAATTTAGTAATATTTTGTTTCCTTTAAGAATGGTAGTGGGAATTTGGCAGGAATTGCATGGAATCTGTAGAAATAATCATTTTTTTAAATGCTGGGTTTCCTGGTCCAGTAACAAAATATTATTTTATTTCTTTATGACTTATTCTACTTCTATAAACAATATTTGCTAAATTAATTCCTAGATAATAGAATTGTTTTAGTCCTAATGTAAATAGGATAGTTTTAAATAGCTTAATCTTCTAGATTATATTTTTTACTTTGAAATACAACAGATTTTGAATATAAACATTTAGACAGTCAACTTTCTGTATTAATATATTGTTTCTAATAATCTTAGTGTAATATTTTATATCATGGATGTACATCACTTTATAAATCAAATGAGAAAGTTTCATTGCTAATTTGAATTTTTTCTTTTCCTTTTTTGATATTTGTGTTTAGGACTTCTGATTTGCATGTCATTAACCATTCTTGCATGTCTGAAAGAAATCCCACTTTTTATGATGTATTATCATTTCATGCACTGTTGGACTAGTTTTTTGATGGAGCTTTTTGTAATTTCTTATACATTATATATTTCACTGATTCATTCTTTAGTTTTCATAATTTGCCTTTGAAAAGGTACTAATATATTTGTTTATATCTAATACTTTACACTTCAGCTCTATAATTTTATACATTCTATATCTATATCTATAATATCTATATCTCTATATCTATCTATATCTATAATTTTATACATTATCTCATACATTTTCATTTTATGTTAAAGTTCTCTTTTATGTATATCATTATAGTGAAAATTATTGAAGTATTACTCAGGAAGTTTACATAAACATTACATCTGGAGTTCTTCCCAGACTTGTCGTCTTTATCCATCAATGCAGGGAAGTTTCTATATCTCCTCCTAATATTTGGTGCTATGAACATGATGGTGGTCTGAGTAGTTCTGACCAGAAATTCACAGTCATATGTTTTTTAGTATGGTTCTAAGTTTGTGAGGGCTTTAGTTAATGCCTCACTTTGTACTTTCTTGTGTCCTCTAGTGAGGAATAGCTTTTCTGCTGTTCTCTTTAAAATTCTTTGTCAGTATTCTCAGGTTAATTATAATGTATCTGTCTTTGAATATAGGTCTCTAAGTATTTACTTGTAGTTTTATAGTCTTTCAAAATTCAGGCAAATTTTCCCTACGCTACTTTGAGAAGTTTTTCAGTATTATTTTTGTAAATAATCCATATAATCCTCCTCTATTTGTCCTTTGGGACTTTCATCATGTGAACTGATTTTGTGTTTTTTAATCACATAACTCACCAACTTACATTCACTCTATTTTATACATGTATTCTTTTTATCCTCCAAGTAAATAATTTAAATGTATTGTCTTAGAGTTCAATAATTTTTTATCCTTAATTGAATATGTTGCTCAAATGTTTTGGGGGGTTTATTGCTTTATTTCAAATTAAAAAAAACATTATTTTTTGCTCAGGGTTTACTTTGGCTATGTGCTCAAAGATATGTGAAATAATATGGGGTGCCAGGATAGAACCCCAGTCAGTTGTGTGCAAGACAAGTGCCCTACCTACTTTCTACATTCTGCTTGGTCACTTATATATACATTTAGAAAAAAATCTCAGCTATTATATTTATGGCCTTCAAAGTGTCTGTTCTCTTTTTTAATGCTTTCTATATCTTTTCTGAATTTATAATTTTTCTTCTATTTTTAAACTGATTTAACAAAGTCATTTGTGTATTTTTATAACATGCTGAACTCCATTAGAGCTATTGTTTGAAAATTATATGCTATTTGCTCTTCTCCCTCTGCTTATTAGTTTAGAATTTCCAACTCTGTCCATGTTACAGTGAAAGGAGTGACTTTATCTTTTCTTAAGGATACATAGTATTCCATTGCGTAAATGTACTACAATGTTTTTTTTATCTATTCAGCTGTTTTAGGACACTTAGCTTTTTTCCATAGTCTGACTGTATGAAATACTGCAATGAGCGTAGATATGAGTATAGAATTTGAATTAATGTTTTTGTGTTGAGGGAATAGATTCCAGAAATGGAACCACTGGGTCATATAGAGCTTTTAATTTAAGGCATTGTGATTTACAAAATTATTAATAGGTGAGTTTAAACATACATTATTTCTGCACCAATCTCACCACCTCCAGCCATGTACCCAGTCTATCCCATGCCATCTACCTCTGCCCCAACCTGCCATTTATAATATCCTTGTTTTATTTTAATAAATCTTTATTTAAGCACCATGATTACAAGCATATTTGTAGTTGGATTTCAGTCATAAACAGAATAGCGTCATTCACCAGTGCAATATACCCACCACCAATGTCCCCCTCCTTTCCCACCCATGCCTGTATTCGCAATTTTTAAGTTTGGTTGTTAAAGTTTGGATCTCATGATTTAATTGTTGAAGTTGTGGCTTGAGTATTTAGTTCTGTACTTTCTTAATACCATAAATACACCTGGTTCTCTATTGATCATAATACATTTGTTTCCTGAGAGTTGGGAGAAAATTTATTTTTAATAGAAGAAAATAAAAAAGAAGGAAGAGAAGACAACAAGGGGGAAAAAGAGTATAATAACAAACAAATTTCCGAAAATCACTGCATCGCCAATGAGGACACAAAGTCACTCTCAGAAGGCTCAACAAGCTCTTGCCACTGACTGACCATTCTGTTTCTTTCTCTCTCCCTTTTATAAAATATGGAACGTTTCACGAATTTGCATGTCATCCTTGAACAGGGCCATGCTAATCTTCTTTGTATCATTCCAATTTTAGTATATGTGCTGTCAATACAAGCACTTTGTTTCTTTTTTGATTTCAAATAAGAGGGACTTCAGCCACGCATTGGTATCTAAATGGTATATTCCTATGGGAATGTCAGTATTAAACAAGAATGGAGCTGCATTTGTGGCTGCACAGACCAGGTATTCCAAGCATTACGACTGACACCGCAGTGTTTGGGTGGGATGTTTTCTGCTGCCAGGTCCTCAAGAAGTACAAGAAGGCATAAAAAAGGCATAGAAAGGGTGCCTGCTCTCATTCCAAGAAAGTCTTTGTGATTTAGCCCAAATAGCAGAATACATGGAATTTTGGTGAGATTGATGCCTCTTCAGAGAGCCATAAAGAAATGGTGAATAGGGCTAGATTCAGTGAATCTGTCAGTGAGTTTGGGTGACGGGTGCAGCAGATGTTACTTTGGCGGGGTAGTCCCTTGGCCCACCTTCTCCTCCTGAGATTCCCAGCTTTCAGCTTTGTGGCCTGTTTGTTTTGTTTTTACAGCTTTATTTGTATCTATCTCTTTCAAGAACAGAGTGGGTCTATGGAACTGAATACATGAGGACATCTAGTTCTTACTTTTTGGAGAAATAACTATATTGTTTTCTTTAGGGACAGGAGGAAAACTGGAAGTAATCAGAAGATGTTGGTAGAATGTTCCGGCAATTTAGTGGTAGTAAACAGGAAAACAGTGGAAGGAGTTGGCTAGTTATTAATGCCTCGTGAAATGTTCATGATTAAGCCAAGAAAAATTCATAAAAATAACTATATTATTTAGATGAAAGTAGCAACAAACTTGTTTAACAATGATTATTTCTTGTAACTATTTGAAAATATTTTATCAAATCTCTTAGATGACTTAAACTTAGTATTTTTTAACTTCACCCATTTCATAACTATATCATTTTGAGGCAGTATTTGTTTATAGCATTTTATACACTTGAGGTGTATAGCTTTATCATTTAACATCTGTATCTACTAGTGTGCGATTACCACTAGAAGTGTATTTTCATAATTATTGTATGATTGATCCATTTCATTTTTTTCCATCTTTCACTCCTCTTCCCTTCTGTTAATCACTATTTTATTATCAGAATATAAGGATTGTTTGGTTTTCTATGTTTATTTGCTTTAAAAAATCTTTTCATGAGTGAAATTTTATGGTAATATTTAGATTTTCTTGATGTCTACCTTATAACACAATTCTGTCAACATTTATTCATATTCTTGTATAAGATAGAATTTAATAGTTTATTATAACTGACAGTATTTTATTGTATATGCCTATTTGTATTTTTCATTTGTATATCTCCAAATAAGATAACATATTGAAATGTATTAATAGTTGAACTCAAGTTTATGATATCTACTTTTCACTATGTTGACATTTATGAGACTAATGGTATTTGAATCTATTGGAATAAATTGTGTGTACTTTAAATATGATTTCTGCATATTGAAAATTACATTATAAGGTAGGACATCTAGAAATTATGAAACAATATAATAACATATTTGGAAATATTCAGAGAGAATACTGGTGCAACAGATAGTTCATGATTGCTTTTTTTCTATTATTTTTCAAGAAAGTAAGGTTACCAAATGTTAATGATTCTACTAAAATACACATAATTAAAATTACCAGCAGCAGTATGGGTTGTTTCTCTGTATGCAAAATATAGAAGGAAAGTAAGATGTGCCTTTGGTAAGGTTATAAAGCATAAATTATGTACATTATTAAAGGAAAAAAGACATATTTCCCTATAGTAGAATACTTGTTCAGAATAAGAAAATGGGGAATAAAAGACTTCAATCATGTGTATAATGCTAGAAAAATAAAGGGAGTAGATGAGAATACAGGGGAGGGAGAAACAGAAGACATATCAAAATAAAACAAAAAAGAGAAAAAAAACATTATGCGATCAAGTTAGCAACAGTAAAACAAATGTAGAGATTTCAAAAATGGATCTTGGTATCAAAAGCAAGGGATGTTAAAATTGAACTTGATCTACTTACTATTAAAAGAACCAGAATTTCTTGTCCTTTTGTGTGCTAAGTTGTTTTATCTGTTAAGTAATTTCATAGGAAACAAAGTTTGTGTTTTATCAAATTCATATCTGACATTTCATGTTTTCAATTAAGAAATTGAGGTTTGCCTAGTACAAAAGTAGGCTTTAGTCCCCAATTCTGTAACAATGGAATTTGCCTTTGAAACATCTTCTCACTTTGATTAAATGGATAATTAAAAGTTAAATTGGATTAAATGAATTGAAGATGATTATAAATGTTATGACTTTTGTTTGAAATATTATTGGTTATTTAATGCCTTGTGTTTTAAAATTAAGGAAACACTTTCCTTTTTTCATAAGCTTAAGAAAGAGTAAGTAATATTTCTTACAGATATTATACCTTTACAAATAAAACAAGCAGTTTTTCATCCTCATTTGAATGTTCTAGCATTAAGAAATTCTTCAGTATTTATCTTTCCTAGCAGTATAGTTAATAGCATAAAGACAGCTATGAATCTGCTTCCTAGCAATAGACATAATTGTATAATTGGACCACTTTAGTAAGACTTTAAATAGAATGTTATTTGAAAATGTGTTTATGGCCAAAGACACAATTTTAAGGGACTAAGTTTAACTTCGTAAAGTTTTTGTGGGAGAGTAGGTTTGGGCCACACCCAGTGGTGCTCAGAGATTGCACTTGACTCTACAGTCAGAAATTACTTCTGGCAGGCTCAGGGGACATATAGGACCCTAGGGATCAAAACCAGGTTGGCCACATGCAAGGCAAAATCTATGCTATGGCTCTGGTCCTAATAAAGGTTTTTAAGGAAACAAAAACAAAACAAAACATACAAAAAACACTGTCAGTTCTGTCAACTACAATATTTCTAACCTTACAGGTTAGAAAGGAAAGTTACTTGATGGTTTTAGAAAATTCAGGATATATTTTGAATATCACAGTGAGAACAAGAAATACAATCATCTGATATTACAGGCAAAGTATGATGAAGAGTCTTTGATCTGGCTTTCTAGATATTACTGAATTTTGAAACCCCTATCTCAGAATTTTTACTAAATGTTTTATGACTGTAGACTTCAAAAATAGCCTACATAGTCACTCACTATTTTTGTTTCATATGTAAATCATAATGTCAAGTTTAAGGAGATTAAACTTTTTTTTTCAAACAAATTAATCTCATTGTACTTTTTAAAGAAAACACAAGGGAATTATTTTTATCAGAAAACTCTAATGTAGCATTATGTATATCAGATTCTAGTTCTATTCATTGTCCCTATGGAATGAACATGAAGACATAAAACTATGGTTATAGAACTTGAATTACATGACACAAGTTTGTTCCCCAGGACTGCATATAGTCCCTTGAACCTTTGAGTACAAAGTCAGGAGTAGCACCTGAGCACTATTACATGTGTCCTAGTCCCATTCATCCTCAAAAGAAGACTTAAAATAATTAAATTCTTAAAAGTAATCATATGACAAAAGTTTGACATTATTTATGCAAAGGTTTACTGTATGCCACAACAGAAGCATTAACAACAAAGTCAAAAAGAATAACTACACCAAACTAAAAATCTTCTGGGTGGCAAAAGAAACTATCATTTATTTTTCTTATATTTCACATTTGTGATATGTTATTTGCATTAATACCTCCCTTATCTATGGAAAACATGTTCCAGAAACCCCACTGGATACCTGAATCACTGGACAGCCCTGTATTTTTTTCTGTATACATGCCTATTTTAAAGTTTATAAATTAGGCACAGTAAGAGAACAATATAAAATCAGACCATATGAACGATATATATTAAAGATATATGGATGTGGATTTACTCTTAAACTATTATTGCCTGTAACATTTTTGGACTGTGATTGATTGCAAATTAGGAAACAAAATTTCTATACATACAATGAAATATTATGTGACCTTATAAGATGAAGGAACTTCTAAAATTTACAAAACAGAGATGAACCTGAAGAAAATTATGCTTAAAAATAAGTCACAGAAGGACAAACATAGCATGAATCAACTAATATGAGGTATGTCAAATAGTAAAATTTAGGGCTGGAACCATAGAATAGTGTGTAAGTCACATACAAGCCTAAACCTAATATAATCCCTGCCAGTGCATATGGCACCTTAGGCTCTTCCATAATGCTTCCTGAGTATAAAATCAAGGGTATGCCCTGAGAACAGCTAGGTGTAGATTCAACTCCCAAAAAAGTTAATAAAACAAGAAAACTCATGTAAATAATATAAGTACTGTCTATGGAATGGCATACAGGGGAAAATGTTTTGCTATTCACTAGATATTAAGTTTCATTTATGCTCAATAAATGTATATGCTATGCAACATAGTTCCTATAGGTAGGCAAATGGTATGTTATAAAAATATATTAATATGGAAGATCTTGTACTTTCACAATACTTACACACAAAAGAACACTAGAAATATTGGATATATTTATTATTATGATTGCAGTGATGATGACATGCGAAATATCAGATATCCAAACTCATTAAATTTTACAATGAAGATGTGAAGTCCTTTGTATATAAATTATATAGCAGTAGAGCAATACATGAAAGAAAAAATGGTTAAATAATTAAAAAATAAATATACCATCTTTTAGGATTCTGCTTATATAAAATTCTCAATATATGTGAATCTATGAAGACAGAAAGAACATAGATTTCTGGTTGCTGCTTATTACTGAGTTATATGAGAGTGATACAGGAACTGATTACTAATAAAATTTAGGGTTTTTTTGGAAGAATTGATGAAAATGTTAAAAAATAGATGATGATTATTATGCTGAGTGAAATACGTCAGAGAGAGCAAGAGAAAGACGGAGAATGGTCTCACTCATCTATGGGTTTTAAGAAAAATGAAAGACATTTCTCAACAATTTTCAGAGACAAAAAGAGAGGAGGGCTGGATGTTATAGCCCACCTCATGAACCTCACCACAAAGAGTGATGAGTTTAGTTAGAGAAATAACTACATTGCGAACTATCCTAACAATGAGAATGTATGAGGGAAATAGAAAGCCTGCCTAGAGTACAGTTAGGGGCAAGGAGGGGAGGAGGGATATTTGGGTCATTGGTGATGGGAGTGTTACACTGGTGATGGGGGGATGTCATCTTATATGACTGAAACCCAACTACAATTATGTTGGTAACCAAGGTGTTTAAATAAAAATTATTAATAAAAAATAGATGATGTGAAGGGCCAAAATAACAAATAGGGTATTTGTTTTGCACGTGGCTTAACCAGGTTTGATCTACACTACAGCATCCCATATGATCCCTGGAGTACATCAGGAGTAATTTCTGAATGCAGAGATAGGAGTAACTCATGAGCATTTGCTCATTGTGCAACATTATACAACTCTATCCTAAAAAGAAAAAAACATTATAAATCTGTATTTTAAAAACTGAAAAGTGAATTTTATGATGTATTTATTAATTATATGATTAAAATTATTATAATGTGCTAATATTTTCACAAGTCTTTCATATATTTTTAATATTGATATAATTTTATAGACAAATAGTTTGCAGCACTCATGTTTATACCCTTTAAATGTAATATTCACTTTTTTATGATTTCTAGATATATCTGTGAATTTTAAGTTGTAGTTATATTTGACCAGGTAGAATTGGCTTTCGGATGATTTTAACAGATGGAGAAAAGCATGAAAGGATGATTTTGTACTGAATCACAGATTTCTTTACATTCTTCAACCAAACTAGCTTTAATTTTATAAATATATACACATTTATACTTATGATATGGAGTATTTAGTAAAACTTTTATTATTTTAGTTAGTTAAAATAGTATTGCTATAAAAATGACAGCAACATTCTTTCTCTAGAAGAGAGAATCTTTTTCTTGAGTAAAATTTCTCTGGAGAAAAAAATGTAGCAGAAGTGTTCACAGAACTAGGCTCACTTTCTTTTTTTTAATTTTTATTGAGACCAATGTGAACTATAAGTCTTTCACAGTTATATTTAAGGTACATAGTGACAGTGAATTAGGGCAATTTCCATCACCAGTGTAGACCTCCCTCTGCCCCTGTACCCAGCATGCATCTCATACCTTCACCCTTAGCCCCCTGGACTGCTAGTATAACAAGTCCCTTTTGCGTATAGTTTGTTGTAGTTTGGGTCTCTTGATTCTACTGTCGTTGACTTTTGGTTGGGTATTTAGGGCTGATCTTTTTAATTTTCACTTTCTGTCTTTTAGCTTTATTAGAGTGTCTTGGCAAAGATCAAGGAATAATAAGAATTTTGTATGTTTACACTATCACTGGAATAAGATGGAGCCCTGTTGAGTTTTGTTACTTCTTTGGAAAAAACACAAATCACTGATTTTTTGACATCTTATTTATCTTTGGAATTCAGTAACCAATCAGACCACCGAGTAAACTTCTATATATTTTGTTTTGTTTTTAGCTAATTCTATTTCTTAAGCAAAGTCGCTTTTAGAAAATTTAGCATTAATTAACTACTTATCTGAGAAAGCAGTGTTCTTGAGTGTGTTGACACAGCTTAAATATAGCCAAAATCCCTACCAAATAAACAATGCTAGTAGAAATTTCACTGGTGTTCATTTTCTCAACATCCTGAAGAAACTTCTGATTGCAGTCTTTGCCAGATTTTTTAACTTTCCAGCCTTTATCTTCACTGAAAATATGTGTTAAATGTTGTTTCCCAGAAAACAGTAGTTTTATTTTAGTGGAGAAATTATATTAATTGATTAAAATGGTTTTATGTAAGCAAATAAGAAATACATTTATTTGTTATTAGACAAAGCCTGGAATAATACTAGAAAAAAACTGAGAAATACTTTCAAGTAAACTAACAACCTACACTCAAGAAGTGGAGATGTATACATGAAATAATAATTGGGACACAAAAACCCCTGGGCAAATAGCATGAGTGCACAAATACGCATAAAGCTCATAAATTAGTTATGAATCAAATTTATATTTGACCCATTACCACCATACTTGAGTAGAAGATTCAAAAATATTAATTTGAAAGGACATATGAACATTTATGCTTATCACAACATTATTTAAAATGGGCCCAATCTTTAATGCAAGTATTCAAAATGTGTGGATAACAAAATTGTGTTGTTTAAACTCAATTAAATAGTATTCAGCTGTGAGAAAGTATAAAATCTTGCCATTGACTACAACTTGCATATGATTGGAGGGAATCATGTTAAGTGGAACGAGTGAGAAAGCAAAAGACAAGTACTGAGTGATCTCTCTAATGTGTGAAGTATAAATAAACAAAGCAAAGTATCTGACAATCCCCAGTGGAACCAAATCTGGAAATAAGATCAAAAGGTGTGAGAATTGAAGAGACTAAGACTTGAGCTTGGGGAGGGACCATGGAACACTGGTAAAGGGATTGGTGTAGCAGAGCTACAAGCATAAAAATAACTTCAATATAGTTGTAAACCATGAAATAATTCTACAAAAAACAATTTTAGTATTATAAAATTAAGTGTACAAGAGAAGTCAAGGACTATAGCAGGAAAATTTGTCATGGCTTCATAGATTTGTGAATTTATTTCCAGATATTGTGAGATTGAAATTTGGTTATTGATAAGATGGATCCTTCTTGTATTCTCACTACAGTGATACAATAAATATCTGGGATATTACTTAAGGGGAAAATAGGATAACTGGTAGAGTTACATTTAAATAAGTATAGAGATAAATCTGATATATAGGGTTATAATTTATTAGCAAATTAATATTTCAAACCCAGAGAATAGTAAAGTGGGTAAGGCGCATGCCGTGCATATGGCCACCCAAAGGTTTGTTCCTGATACCATATATGGTCCCTAAAGCCTGCCAGTAGTGATCCTAGAGTGGTATCAGAAGTAAATCCTGAGCATAGCTATGTGTGGACCAAATATCAAAAGACCAAATAAAAACATAGAAATCCGGACAGAGGCAGGGGCTGCACCCAGAAGGCTCCACATGCCAGTTCTTCTGTTTCTCTTCAGCTGGTATGTTGGGGGCTCTGGGCAGGACAGCTAGCCATAGGCCCCTTGGGCTGACCACTTAGTACAGGGGACAGAGAATCCCCCACTCCAAACTGATCTTCAGGGCCACACCCACTAAATCGGGCCTTGGGGGAAGGGTGGGGGAGAATAATTCCTCATCTATGCATTCCCAAACTACAGAGGCAGGGACTGCATCCAGAAGACTCCACATGCCAGTTCTTCTGATTCTCTTCAGCTGATATAGTGGGGGCTCTGGGGAGGACAGCTAGCCATAGGCCATGGACTGAGCACTTAGTCCAGGAGACTGAGATTCCCCCACGCCAAACTGGTCTTCAGGGCCACGCCTGCTAAATCGGGCCTGGGAGGTGGGTGGGGGAGAGAAATTCCTCCACTATGCATACACAAATTACAGAGGCAGGGGCTGCACCCAGAAGAATCCACATGCCAGTTCTTCTGTTCTCCTCAGCTGGTATGTTGGGGGTTCTGCGCAGGACAGCTAGCCATAGTCTCCCTGTCCTGAACACGTAGTCCAGAGGACTGAGATCCCCCCACTCCAGACTGGTCTTCAGAGCCATGCCCACTAAATCGAGCTCTGAGGAGAGGGTTGGGGAGAGAAATTCCTCCCCTATGCATACACAAACTATAGAAGCAGGGGCTGCACCCAGAAGACTCTAGATGCTAGTTCTTCTCTTTCTCTCAGCTGGTACGTTGGGGGCTCTAGGCAGGATAGGTAACCATAGGCCCCCTGGGCTGACCATTTAGTCCAGGGGACTGAGATCCCCCCACGCCAGACTGGTCTTCAGGGCCATGCCTGGAAAATCGGGCCCTGGAGGGAGGGTGGGGGAGAAAAATTTCTCCTCTATGCATACACAAACTACAGAGGCAGGGGCTGCATCAGAAGACTCCACATGCCAGTTCTTCTGATTCTCTTCAGCTGATATGTTGGGGGCTCTGGGCAGGTCAGCTAGCCATAGGCCCCTTGGGCTGACCACTTAGGCCAGGGGACTGAGATCCCCCTATGCCAGACTGGTCTTCAGGGCCACGCCTGGTAAATCGGTCCCTGGGGGGAGTGTGGGGGAGAGAATTTCCTGCCCTATTCATACACAAACTATAGAAGCAGGGGCTGCACCCAAAAGACTCCAGATGCTAGTGCTTCTCTTTCTCTCAGCTGGTACGTTGGGGGCTCTAGGCAGGATAGGTAACCATAGGCCCCCTGGGCTGACCACTTAGTCCAGGGGACTGAGATCCCCTCATGCCATAAAGGTCTTCAGGGCCATGCCTGGTAAATCGGGCCCTGGGGGATGGTGGGGGAGATAAATTTCACCCCTATGCATACACAAACTACAGGGGCAGGAGCTGCACTCAGAAGACTCCACGTGCCAGTTCTTATGTTTCTCTTCAGCTGGTATGATGGTTTCTGGGCAGGATAGATAGCCATAGGCCCCCTGGGCTGATCACTTAGTCCAAAGGACTGAGATCCCCCCACACCAGACTGGTCTTCAGGGCCTCGCCTGGTAAATGAGGCCCTGGGGGAAGGGGGGAAGAAATTCCTCCCCTATGCATACACAAACTGCAGAGGCAGGGGCTGCACCCAGAAGACTCCACATGCCAGTTCTTCTGATTCTCTTCAGCTGGTATGTTGGAGGCTCTGGGCAGGACAGCTAGCCATAGGCCCCCTGGACTGACCACTTAGTCCAGGGGATTGAGATTCCCCCCCCATGCCAGACTGGTCTTCAGGCCACGCCTGGTAAATCAGGCCCTGGGGGGAGAGTGGGGGAGAGATATTCCTCCCCAATACATACTGGACCCCATTCAGGAGTCTTTTCTTACTAGTATTCATTTACAAAAGTGCGACATATATGCTTTTTAACAACTCAAAAATATTCTTAATTCTTAACTGTTTCTAGGGAAAAAATGGAATCCCCTAGACTTGGAGGATAATATTCAAATAGGTCTCTAAAATCAGTGTATATGTAGACATGAGTTCCTATACAGTGGTCCTCTCTGACTGCCAAGCCTAATCCATATACAATTTATCTATACATTGTATATTGCCCCTCTGATATATTGCCCCTCCCCCACACCAGAGCCCCTTCTACTCCCTCATCTCCCAATCTGGATTCGTTATCTTCCCCTTAATTAACCTTCTTTACCCACAGTGCTTTAATTTGTTAGGCACCAAGACCGATCTCCTGCCCCAACAGATTCTGCCCTTTCATACACCCCTACAAAGCTCATTATTACTCCTTAACTCTCTCACCGCCAACCATCAGTGCCCCACATTTACCCTTTTTAACTTCAGTACTACACAGCCCTAATCACAGACCAAAGTCGTGCATTGGATTTAACAACCCCCAACTACTTCAAAATGGACACATATGTCTTTTGAATATTTTATGTGTATTTTCATTAACAGCTATAAATCTTTCTAAATATTCTTTTACCGTGAAGATGCTACCCACTTTTTATCTTGTCTTCTCTTTCTGAGCTGTTCAATGAGGAATTCTGGTGGAAGAGTCCCTCAGTTTAATGCTTATGATTGAACCATGTCATGGGTATTGTTGGACTTGTTCTTATGGCCCCCATATGCGGTGATAACGCCATGTGGCAATGTTCCTTGTTTTCATAGGCTCATTAAAATGGGAAAATACTATACATACAAATAAGCTCTTATCTAATAGAGATTGGAGCACACAAATCTTGTAGTGCAATGGGACCTTACACCCTAAACATTGATATAATGACTGGCACAGGCCTCAGAAGAATGGGTATCCTCCATTCACCGCTGAACCAGGGAAGCTACCTACGAAACATCCAAGGTTTTCTATAGCAACACCTGGAAGCAATCCTCTACCCGGGAATACCCTACCACTGCTCTGACATCAACCTGTTCAAAAGAGACTTCCCTTAACACTAAGAAGACTTGACAACAACAACTTGGATCAGAGGACAGGGTTCTCTGCATTGTCCTTTAATTGTGAGGTGAAACAAGAGGACGCTCTGCACCATCCTGACTGCAATGTAGGATATGTAGATTCAAGGATCTTTAATACAGAAACATGATACCAACAACAGAGACTTGTGAAAAATAAAAGTGTATTGGCACTACAGACAATGACCTGGATTGGACAAACTAGTTTGCATGGAGCCTAGAGTTGGTCTTATGCCAGGAAACTTCAGGGGTGGGGTCTCCTTGTATTTAGGCCAAGGCTTTTCCTTTCCATGTCCCTCATATTTTGGTGGGTCTATGCAAACAATAATTGCCACTCTAACACCATTTTTACTGTGCTCCTTTGACTCTAATCCTTAAGAAAAACAACCCACTTAAACTTTTGAGGTTAACTTAAACTAATATGCATGTGCATGGAAATGTAAAAAAGTACTTTGCCTTCAATGTTTAAAGAGTTACATAAGTTTTATGGCTTTAGATTGCTTTGTGTGCTGCTAAGAAATATTATGTACTACAATCTGGGGACTTGAGGGACAAAGTAGTTGTACATGGGATCTGTTTTATTTTTCTTAATTTTCTTTGGCTGAAAGGTCAAAGTTAAGATATCAGCAATGGGACTACTGAGAATTCTGTTTATGGGGGATTGTCCTTCCACTGTAACTTTACCTTGTCCTCTTTCTTTGCATCTTTGTTCTCATAATTAAAAATAAAAAAAATTAATAAAAAAGAAAAAAGCAGGTAAATCTAAGTTTAAATTTAAAAGAAAACATAGAAATCCAAACATAAGGGGGGAGAGAGATAGCATGGAGGTAGGCTGTTTGCTTTGCATACAGGAGGATGGTGGTTTGAATCCTGGTATCCCATTCGGATCCCAGAGCTTTCCAGGAGTGATTTCTGAGTGTAGAGCTAGGAGTAGAGCCAGCGTAGAACCCAAAAACAAACAAACAAAAAAGAAAGAAATCCTAACATAACATTACAACAAAAGTAAAAATAAGGCAGTGTGAGTGTTATTAAACTCACAAGGTCCAGATATTTGTCTCAGTGGTAGAAGCATGTTTGAGTACTTGAATTAGATCACCAGCACTATGCAGTGCCCAAGCACCACAGGAGCTAGAAATATAAACATTGCAGGATCTCTCCAGGCAATATGTGTGTACGTTTCTGTACAGCAAAGAAAGCCATTAATTAAATGAATAGGCAACATATTAAAAGGGAAAAACAATTACAAAAATGATATCTGATAAGGGGTTATTATCCAAAGTATATAAAGAGTGACAACTCAATAGACTAAAACAAAAATTTGGTGCCAAGATGACAGAATGGAGAGAACAGAGGTTTATATCTCCCTGTATTCATAACAAATTTATATGAAAACTTGGATCAATCTATACAGGAAAAAATCTTCAGCATGGACAAACTTCCAAAGCTATGAGCAAAAAGGAGTGGAATGCATCCCATAGAGTAATATGCTATGATTGAAAGGAAGGTGAGAAAATATACAATTTTATCCTCAGGAACAAAGGTGAAATGTTGTACTGAAATGCAACTCAATTCTATGATCTTGTACTTAAAACTTTGAAATGGAAAGTAAGAAACTATAGAAAGAAGCAAGGAGGGCAGTTTCTGGCTTGATCCATGTAGACAGTCCCTGGCAATCTCTGATAATTGTCCTGATGAATGTATTAATGGGTCTCACGCACCATAGTAATAGACTCTCAGTGCAAATCCTTAGGAAGCAGTCCACCAATCAATGGGAAATAGAACATTCTACTTGACTACCTGCTAAATATGTCGCTTTCATTCCTGAGAGAGGTGAATTTCACAGCGCCAAAAAGACTGTAGAAGTATAATAACGCAAATATATGTTTGAATGCATGCATGTGTGTGTGCATGGTTGCATCTCTGTGTTAGAAGGAGTGTAATGAAAGATAGGGCTAATCATCCAGCAGATTTTCTTTATTTTGATAGCAAAAATACAGGAATTTGACACACATTTATTGTTCTCCTTAATGCTTTGCTTGCGATACTTGATATACAGATGGGCCATTATCTAACATCATCCTCCTCATCAATAATAATATGATTCAATTGAAAGGCAAAGAAATACTATCTATAAGACCATATCGGAAATGTGTTCAATTTTTTTTTAGAAATGATGTCAGGGCCTGGAGAGATAGCATGGAGGTAAGGCATTTGCCTTTCATGCAGAAGGTCATTGGTTCGAATTCCGGCATCCCATATGGTCCCCCGAGCCTGCCAGGAGTGATTTCTGAGTGTGGAACCTGGAGTAACCCCTGAGCGCTGCCAGGTGTGACCCAAAAACCAAAAAAGAAAATTATTTCAACATTCAACAAAGGAGTCATTTTTTTCTTTCTCCTTGGTTTTTAGTCTATATCTAGTGATGCTCAGGGATTTATCCTGTCTTGCAGTCAGGAATTATTCATGATGGTGCTCCAAGTCCCATAGGTGGTGCCAGGGATCAAACCTGGGTCTACTGTGTATGCAAGGTAAGTGTGATACCTACTGTACAATCAATAAGACCATGCAAGAAGTAATTTCATGAAAAAAGTACTAAACAAGAAGAGATTGAAATCTTTGAAAATATGACAAACCAGGAGGAAACAAACATCTTCTAATACTGAAGAATATGGTTTTATTATAATGAGCAATGTCAAATAATAGAGAGGACTAGTAGCTCCCTGATTTACCAAAACTATCTTGAAAAACCTTTTTTAGTTCAAAATTAGTTTTAGAAATATTTCCTTTGGGACCGGAGTGGTAGCACAGAAGTAGGGCATTTGCCTTGCATGCAGCTTCGATCCTCAGCATTCCATCTGGTCCCCTGTTCCAAAAGCGATTTCTCAGTGCAGAACCAGGAGTAATCCCTGAGCATCACTAGGCATGACCCAAAAATTTGTTTTCCTTTTATGTTAACTCATATTGAGATAATAGATCTAATTTTTGTTTCCTTTTGAGCCACACCCAGTGGCACTCAAGGGTTACTCCTGGCTCTGTGCTTAGAAATCATTTCTGGCATGTTCAGTGAACCATATGGGATGCTGGGGTTCGAACTCCAGTCAGTCGTGTGCAAGGCAATGTCCTATCCACTGTGCTATTGCACAGACCATAATGAATCTATAAATGTGGGTCATTTGATTCACTCATTTATTAAATAAATATGTGCTAACTTCTTAATTCTATGTAAAGTGTACTTTGCATAAGTGTGCTATTGTCCATGTGCTAGTGTGATGTCTATGTGCAATGAAATATATGGGGAGCTGTTACTTTTATAAATTCTTACTTCTAAAGAGGTGGGATGAAAGCAAACATTACATGCATTTTAGCAGAGATTTGAAGTAACTGATCAAAATAGTGACTAGTATAGCTTGATATTTTACGTCATAGGCATACTTAATGCTTAACACCATCATTTCACTTACTCAGTCCCCACAGCTAACTCTTTAAAGGACATGTTAGTGTGTTAACTATTTCTTATGTATGAAGTTTGCTGGTAGAGAGATAGTAGAATTGGCCCAGTGTTTTACAGTCTGGAGCAAGAGTAGAATTCTTATTTTTTTTTGGGGGGGCACACCCTTTTGATGCTCAGGGGTTACTCCTGGCTAAGCGCTCAGAAAATGCCCTTGGCTTGGGGGATTATATGGGACACTGGGGGATCAAACTGCGGTCCTTCCTTGGCTAGCGCTTGCAAGGCAGACACCTTACCTCTAGCACCACCTCACCGGCCCCAGAATTCTTATCTTGATCTTTGTAACATCGAAGTCAACATTATAAAACAGATGGTGGGATTTATTTAAATCCTATCTGGTTCCCTGAAAATGGCATCAGATAAAATTTTCTCTTCAGAGAAAAATGATACATTCAGGAAGTGAGTTCTGAAGTCTGCTTAACAGATAATGCTTAGCATCTGTTTTCCAGGGCTATTGGAAAGTTGTTCTGGCCTACGGTTCAATACTAACAGTTTTAAAATGGTATACATTAGCAATTAACTGTTGCAATTAAAGTTAGACTTCCTGGAATTTAGCATAAGTAAATCAATGCATGACTGTGACTTCATGGAAAGTCCTGGTACTAGAATTCAGGAGATTTGAGCTATGAATATATTGTTCTATTTATATACAATACACATTGAGCAGGTTGCTTCACCTTGTTTGAGATTTAAATTCAACATATTCTTTTTTTTTTTTTTTTTTTGGTTTTTGGGTCACACCTGGAAGTGCTCAGGGGTTATCCTGGCTCCCTGGCTCTACACTTAGACATCGCTCCTGGCAGGCTCGGGGGACCATATGGGATGCCGGGATTCGAACCACTGTCCTTTTGCATGCAAAGCAAACGCCCTATCTCCATGCTATCTCTCTGGCCCTCAACATATTCTTAATGTATCTAAAGATATTTCTCTCTGAAAGACACAGCCTAGACTAGACAAAATTTGCCCTTATTATTGTCTATGTATTAATCCCAGAAGAAAAGTTATAAAACTACCTTCGCTGCGGCCTACTCCCTTTGTATTTTTCTGCTAAGAAACAGCTTGTTGTTTCTGTACGCTTTCCTCTAAGCTGCTTCTGGGTGTTTACAGAGAGAAGATAATAGCAAGGTGAGGTAAAATTCGACAAGTTCTGCAATTGAAGAGCTGACAGATGGAATACACCTGGGTGTTTCTTTCTTCAGGGAAAGCTCTCGAGTTAAACTTTTGGAAGTCGGGGTTTCGTGAATCTCAAGCAGGTCAAATATTGAACCAACAACAGCATTTTAGTGGCGCCCCAGAGTAAGGTGAGGATACGGAGCCTGGCCCCTTATGTATGTTTATTAGCCGACATCTGTTCAGCTGTCATTTCCTTATTGTTTGATTTTAATTCATTGACATTGACATTGTTACTAGTCTCAACACAGGGACCCATTACAACGAAGTCAATTCTCAGATGCAATGAATGGGAACACCGATATCACAATTTTTAGGAAGAGAAAACAATGCCCATTATCTGCATTATCTGGCATGCGCCTTATAAAAGAAAAACAAGCTGATATATGTCAAACAAAATAAAAGTCTGGGGAACATAAAGTCCTCCGCAGCTGACAATGGAGTATTAAGGTTGCTTATTAAAGAAGATGAAAAATTACCCTCCTGAAACAAAAGGAAATAAATGAAAATTATACACCCCCTAGTTTAAAGGATGGAATTTAACTGCCATTCACATGAAGCAAAGCAGAGCTTATTTTTCTAAGAACCAAAAATATTGCTAGCAGTTGAATTTTTCACAAAGTATATGGAATAAACAAAAGCCTAGAAATCATTTCATTATAGACTTATTGATAATTAATGTTATATTTAGGGTATCTGATTAAAGCCAAATACTATATAACTAAGAATGGTTGTCCTAGTTCATAGAACTTCCAGGCTCTTTAGGGGGTACACAGTTTTATGTCAGCTGTAAAATCCCTAAATGTAAATGCAATGCTAGTTTATTAAGTTTTGAATAGAAAGAAAGAGCATATCTAGAGTCAGGTTGTCCAATATGCAAACTGAGGTATGCACTGAGGTAGTTGGTTAAAGAGACTAGATGAGGCATATAATAGTACTAGTATAAATACAATGGGATATTAAATTATATTTTTGAAATTTAATTATGATTCCTGAAACTCAGATATCAATTTGTTATTATGTACCAAGGATAGCACCTCAAGGATGCAAGATCTTTAAGGAAACTTTTCCCATATATCCTCTATTATATAGAATAATAAAAGTTGAATTTGCTGAGTCTGGAGAGCTATTGCAGTGGCTAGCATGCTTGCCTTGCACAAGAACAACCTGAGTTTGATCTCTGGCATCTCATATGGTCCCCCAACACTGCCAAGAGTAATTTCTAAGTGCAGAGCCAAGAGTAACCCCTGAGCATAACTAACTGATTGTGACATTCTCCAAATTGTGTTTTCTTAAGAAAATAAAGTTATTTCCCCAAAGAGTAAGGGACTTGTGAATCTAAGTGTCAAAGTTTAGTATTCTTTCTACTATACCATAATATTTGGTTTTCGAAACCTACTAAAATGGAAAAGGGACAGGATTATATTATTTTACTTTGTTGCTGCTTATATGTGCCATTTCTCTTAGAGCAAGTGGTTTTATTTAAGTTCACCATGTTACAAAGATGGAAAAGGATGTTATAAGAAATTCAATTTTTGTACATAATATATTTCTTATAAAATCTTATATCTTATTCATCAGAATACATCTTCCTTGAGGGCAGTACCGTTGTGCTTTCTAGCCTTCACTACCTTTCTTAATGATAATACATAAAACATTGACTACAGAAAATTTGTGTGAAAATATTAAATGAGTACAGTGCTGTGCTTTGTATTAGTTTACATTCTATAGACATTTACTAAATATAGAATGCAAATTATTCATGATTTTTTAATAAATTCTTTCAAAGTCTTAGTAATACTTGTATTCTTAAAGGTTAAAATTGCTTCAATTAAATAGGATTATTTGGACAGCATTAACTACTTATTTAGCATGATTCGGCACATATAGACTATAACAGTTTATTGTGCTTTTTAACTTTATTATGCTATCTTTTTGAATCTTTAAGTCCTTAAGTAATAAAAACAGATCAATAAAACTAACCTTATACAACAAAACATGAAAGACTTTCCAGGTATTATGATTTTAAGGAATCAAACAATGGTGGATTGAAGATAATTTATGTGATTTTAAACAACTTCTCAGATTAAATAAATGTCAATGATCCATTTTGAATTTATCATATATAGTCTTCTATTTCTGTGACTCAGTTGTTTTCATGTTGAGAACACAATAGCATAATTATATAAGAAGTCAACTGTGATAAATAAAAGGCTTGATTATGAAAAGTTTAACTATTGGGAACACTTGGTGATATAATTTACTCACCAGAGAAATAAATCAATGGCATTTGAGGGCATACTTTAAAAACCATATCAAATCATTGAAATATAATGTTAGATCACATTTCTTAGAATTCAAACAAATAGAGAGCGCATTATCAATCCATTTATATTTCTCATTCAGTGTGAACTTGTGACCAACGAATTTTTACATGTTATATTTGGCAAATTAGCAATATCTTTTTAATAAGTTTTGGTTTAAATTTGCTACACAGAATGCACCAAAATTTGATGGAGTCATGACACCTAATTATCTTCCACAGGGAATGTGAAGGAAATTAAAATTTGCAAATTTCATAAAAATTATGTGAAAGAAAATATAGCCACTCAGTATAAAATCTGACCTATTGGTCAAACGTCATAATTGAGTAAGATAAAGATATATCTGTGAAAATCTGTGAACAAGAAAAATCATTTTAAAAATATCATGTCATTTAAAAATATAATTACCTTTTAAATTTACCTATAGGAGCCAACCATTAACACAGCAGTAGTGCATTTGCCTTGCATGTGGCCTGACCTGGGTTTGATTCCCAGCATCCCATATGGTCCCTCGAGGTTTCCAGGAGCAATTTCTGAATACAGAGTCAGGAGTAATGGCTGAGCACCTGCAGGTGTGGCCTAACATTCACACACAGACACACCCAACTTTTTTTTTTACCTATAATTAGTATTCCCTTTGGAACTGGCTATACCTAAATTTCAGAAAATACAGCATGAGTCTCTTAATCAAACTTACCAAGTCGATTTCATTCTCCTTAGGCATATCTCAAAACATATTATTATTCTATTTTTGCCACAATTTTTGAATTATTTATCATGGATAGTTCCCTTTTTATTCAATACAGGGACTTCTTAAATCTCTAATGCCATATATTTCAATTTCTGTCCAATTCATAATTTATACAGTTTATACATAAGGACACATGTAATTGTTAGTCATAAGGTATCTACAGTTAAAGACATTCCATTATATAGCTATATATTTTATGTATAAATTAAATTTCTTTTTTAACTCAGTTCATTTTGATTTGGATATAAAATGTATTCAAATTGATATGACTGCTATAAAACAAATACTTTGTGCTAACTATCAGTTTGGAAACTCGAAATAAAAACAGATAAATACTTTTTATATAGATGAATTTGACTTCATGTAAAAAAAACTTACTTCTTTTCTTCACATTATAGGTTTAAGTTTGATCATTTCTCTCACTGATGTTTAAATTTCAATCTTATTTTCTTTGTGTCTGAGTTTTATCACCTACAGGAATAGCATTATATTAGATAAAATCAAATTTACCTAATCTTGGCTTCTATGATCAACATTTTTCTTATAGAATGTAAAGTTTCTAATATAAAGGTGTATGCTGAGATAGTTTATGATCACAGCTATGTCTTATTACTATATTTTTTCCTATTTAGCTCTTAATATACCTAATACTTTAAAATATAGCTTGCTCACTAATACTAACAAAAATGTTCATGTTTTAGCCATTGTTTTCCTAAAGATCTCTCCTTGTTCTTTACTTCCTCACTCTGAATATATTTTCTTTCATATTGTCTCAATTATTCCTTATATTATCACTTATACAATGATAACTCAGAGATCTCCATCTTTGTATAGTTACTAGACTTTGCTGCCTATTGCATAACATTTCCATATTTCTTACATAAAATGTTAGTTCAAAGTGTTTTAAAAAATTCTTAATAGGGGCCGGGCGGTGGCGCTAAAGGTAAGGTGCCTGCCTTGCCTGCGCTAGCCTTGGACGGACCGCGGTTCGATCCCCCGGTGTCCCATATGGTCCCCCAAGCCAGGAGCAACTTCTGAGCACATAGCCAGGAGTAACCCCTGAGCATTACCGGGTGTGGCCCAAAAACCAAAAAAAAAAAAAAAAGATTCTTAATAACTACGTCTATTTCTAGTCAAGATTAGTCTACTTTCTATATATATAAAAATATATACCCATCACCTATACTTATATTCACACATGAATCAAATCTATCTATGCTATTCTCCTTTCTTTTATAATGTGCAGTGAATTGATCATTAGTATAGTCAGTCTAACAGCATTAAAATTTTATTATTGGCTCACACATTAGAGACATAGAGCCCCTAGTTTATATATTATATGTATTTTATATAGTCTTTCTCTAAGTCATATATATCCAATAGAACTTTCCTATTTTCACTTTATATTGAAGTACTACTATTTTAATAAAATATAATGCTAATTTATTTAGTGTTACCACACCATATCCACCATTAAAATGCCAATAGCCAACCACCATTGAACCATTTCAATTCTCCAGAAAGGCTAACCTAAGTTCTTTGGTTAGTATAATTTTGGAAGGGTGGACTACACCTGGCAGCATTCAGGGGTTACTCCTCAGTATAGTTTTTGACTGAACATTCCATCTCCCCCCATTTTATTTATACACCACATATGATAACCTATTATTTATCATTATCCATTATCCATCTAAATATTTTCACTTAGCATGACTCTCTACATCTGCTTCTATATCATTGTCTACAGATACAGTAATATGTCTAGCACACGTATTTAACCAAGTTACTCACTCAATTATGGCTTACCATGAATAATCACTCAATAGTTACCATGAATAATCAATGGGTTCATGTTGCCTTTCTACATGTTGAATTTGAATCAATTGCCACCCATTTTCTATTTCTCCATCATGCCCTTTGTTTACTGATGGTCAGAATTGTACACTGTAGAATCATATGCTCAATAAGTTTGGGATAAACACTTCATTTGTCCCAAGATAGAATTACAGTAGTAGAAACACATCATATTTTCTAATTTCTCATGTTCTGAAAAACCTCTGTGGAAATGACCATAATTACATTTTACTCCATAACAATAGCACTGAAAAAACTGATAATAAGCAAAAGATTCATTACATTCACCATTGATTGAAACTTGGCAAGGGACACAAAATAATACACAATACATTGGGGCTATAGAAGTGTTAGCCTATAGATAAGCAAGATCTCATTTTAAGCTACAAGCAGCAGTCTAGAGTTACAAAATAATGAGATTTCTTCTGTCTCGACTTCAAGTTTAAGTTTCTATATCAGTAAAATCAATGTAATGAATGATAAGCATTCTGTGAATTGTTTGGAGAAACAACTAATAAAGCCTAGTTTTTGGTATGGTACCTGTAATGTAATAGGTACATTTACTCATCACCATTATGTGATAATATTTTTGAAAAACAAGAAATATTATGGTTTTCGAGAGAATGATGGACAAATCATTATTTTTCATGTAAGAAGAAAGTACAATTTAAAATTATTTTTTCATCTTTATAAGTTTTCAATCAGAAAATATGTATTTACACATGCCATGCTCTTTACTAGGAGAGATGGTTAAAAATAATAAAACATTATAGTCTAAATATGCCATGGGAAGGAAAGAAAGTTTAAAAACAGAAGCAAAGTACTTCCTATGACACCACTGTGTGCATATATGAAAAACCTCTTTCAAGTTCACAGCTCATTTCCTTTTATCAAGACTATTAAAATATGGAGACAATGGAAAATTGTTTTTTTAATTTTTATTGAGACCAATGTGAATTACAAGTCTTTCATGGTTGTATTTCAGGCAAGTAGTGACGGTGATTTAGGACCATTCCCACCACCAGTGTTCACCTCCCTCCACCAGAATTCCTGGCATCCATTCCATATCTCCACTCCTCTCCCCCAGAACTACCACTGTAACAGATCCATTTTGTGTTTAGCTTGTTACAGTTTGGGTCTCTTGATTCTATTGTGGTTGATTTTGCCTTGGGAATTTAGATCTGACCATTTTTGTATGGAAAATCACTTTTTTACACAAACTATTGAATACAGGAGCAAACCAATAAGAAGCAAAGATAAGCTCTAGGCAGATAAATTAAATGATTTATAGAGACTGACAATAAATAGTCTTTATAGTAAATATTCTTTTGCTGAGTAACATGAGAATATAAAGTGACAGGGAATGCAAGCAATGTGAGTTTATACAGACACACTGACACATCAGAGGAATTCATTGTGAGAATAATTATAATGTATTGAATTGAATATATGTAATTATTGAATTAGATATTGAATATATAATCGAATTATAATTGAATCATTATAAGTATTCAAGAATAAATACTCCATGACCTTTAAAATTTATATAGACCTTTCCCGAACAGTGGAAGTAATCACTACTGATCGAGTAGGCAAGAGAGAAGGAACAGCACATAGGAAATTTGCCTTGCAACTAAACACCCAGGTTTCCATCCCAGCAGGCCATACATTGCTCCCAAGGATTCACTTTTAGGAATAAAACCTCAGCATTGAGCTAGGAATCAGCACTGTGTGTGGCCCCTAAAACCAACTAAAATAAAACAAATACTCAGAAGGCAGTGATAATAATTATGACAGGGAACTGGCTTCAATACTAAGCAAAAAGTTTTATACTGGGAGAAAGGGGTCAAATGTGTTGGGAAACAAAAATAATACCAAGCAGAAAAACGCATATGGTTGCAATTGCCCTCGGCCTTCTAGAACATCTTCAGGAGTTGCATTTGACCATTTGTTCCTCTAAACAGCCCAGCTGCTCTCACCAGGGTTTTGTTCTGTCCTAGGCAACTTCCTGGTGTGTATTCTATTTTAGAAGTACACTTATTACTTCTGAAATGCCATTTTGCCTTTGGAAACACTCACAGGAACTAGCATTCAGAAGGTGAAAAGAATTTTGAGAGCTTGAAAATTTCCCAGTAGGAGCTTCAATTCTCAAAAAGCCATGAAAGAATACGGGCTGGATTATTGCTAGTACAACAGCAACATAGGAGCCAAAATTATATCTCAAGCTATTATATTATGGTAACAATAATACAAGACGACAATGAATGATTACTATCAATTTAGCTGCCATAAAATTCTTCCTATTTTTTGCATTAGTTTTATGGTTATTAGTCTATATAAGTCTATATAAATGTAGAAACTGAGGCCCAGAAAGTTTATGTAATTTGCCCACATTTATAAAACTAAAACATTGGCAAATGGACCAGTGAACCCAAGGTGTTTGTTTTTTTTAATCTAATCAATTTGAATCATGTTCAACAATGGAGCTTAAAGTGACAAATTCTTGAAGTAAACAAGCTGAGTTCTGCATATATAGGAGAAGAAAGAACTTTCCTTTGACATTTTATATCCCTATAATTTTATGTTCAGAAATAATTTTTTGTATTTTGTATTTCAAGAAAAATTGATGCAAAATTATAACCTTGTGAAAATTATGAGAAGATATTTGAGTGAAGTACTTTTATGTATTTTATGAGTATTTTTATGTGAAGTACTTCTTATCACTTTATATTACTTTTTTAGAATGCAATTAATTTATATAGTATAATTTTCATTTAATATATTAAAAGACTAAAACTCAATTGTCTTTGCGGTATTTTCAAAGGAATAACACCACTTCTAGACATTTAACTGAAGGCTATGAAAATCCTATTTAGAAAGGCTATTGTGTTCATGTTTTCAAAGCAGCGTTATTCACAGTAGCGAAAACAAGGTATCTGGGACAGAGCAATAGCACAGTGGTTAGGCATTTGCCTAGCACATGGCCAAACTAGATTTGATCCCTGGCATTCTATATGGTCCCTCGAGGCTGCCAGGAGCCTGAGCACCTGGCACCACCTGGTGTGCCTCTCCCCCTTAAAAAAAAATCAACTGACATGCCCATCAGAAGAGGATTGCAGAAAGAAACTGGTTTATGTACCAAATGGAACACTACTCTGTAATAAAAGAGATAAAATTGTAACGCCTTTTGAGACAAAATGGAGAGGACCTAGGGTGAAAATGCTTAAGTGAAATGAGTAGTGAAATAAAAATCAATTACCAGATGGCTTCACTTCTATGTGGAATATGAATTATGAAAGCAAATGAGGTGGCAAAAAGCAAAAACAAACAAAAAACAAAAACAAAAAAACTCACTTGTAGACTTGGTAAAAACTATAGTGTTTGGTGGAGGGCAGGGAAGTAATGAGTGTAGGGATTTTTTGGTACAGAGAAAATATAGCAACTTTGGTGGCTTGTGCAGTGGGTCTTAGACATGCATCAAGTTTTAAAGTTGCACAACAGAAATTCTATAGTATCGTTAATTTATGATAGATCGATGAAAAATAAAATAAAACTCATAAGTATCGGTATAAATTTAAAGCTGCATACTTTTGTATCTGAAACTTAAAAATTAGTTTCCTGTTTTATCCTTTGGTACAGTGCCCTCTTACCCAAACTTCACTTCAATTACATATTTTGGCATACATTATTTTAAAATCAACATTAAATAGGAAATAGTATTTGAAAAAAATTTCAGGAAGAGTTGAAGGAAGAAAGAATTATGAATGTCTGCAGAATTTGGTTGTGTTATTTTTATGTTTTACAGATAAATGGTAACAGGCACTTTTATAAAATCTAAACCAAAATTCACATCACGTGCACATAATTGGGTTATTGAATTGTTTATACATAAATATAGTAGCTTAGGAAAAGGAAATTTACTTATTATTTAGAGACCTCAATTGATAAATGATACAGATTTCTCCATTTATCCTTCCTTTAATTGTACTGTCACTTGTTTTTATCAGTTATTTATCTTTTTATTAATATCTTTATTTAAACACCTTGATTACAAATACAATTGTAGTTGGGTTTCAGTCGTGTAAAGAACACTCCCCTTCACCAGTGCAACATTCCCATTACCAATGTCTCAAATATGGTGGCACTCTAAAACTATAAACCACTTTGAAACTCAGAAACATTAAAATGATGTCTTTATTTAGGCTAGGAGTCTGAGAGTTGGTCATTTAACAGATGGATAGTTATTCAAACCTTAGATGGGTTAACTCATATATATGTCTGTTACTTGTTGATGGTTGATAATGATGTCAGGGACACATGTCTTTCATACTTCATGTTTACATGTTGAAGTGTGAATTGTATGAAAAGAAGAAAAATAAAAAAGCATATTTTTGTAAAAATATGTCTATCTGAGCTGATCATTTAACTTTATTTCATGACAATTCAGTTATTCAAATATCAAAGATCTTATTTATTTGGGAGGACCATGCACATATATAAAACTACTCCTATCTAAAACTTCACAGACTTGAGAGATAGTATAGTAGATAAGGCATTTGGCTGGCACATGGCTGTCAAGTGTATGATTTCTAGCATGCAATGAGGTCACTTGAAACTTCCAGGAATAATTCCTGAGCACAGAACCAGAATTAAGGATTGATGAGTGTGGCCCCAAAACAAACAAAAATAAATAAATAAAAGCTTTCATTAGCAATAATAAGTCTTTATTTCCATTACATTTTCTACTCTCCAGAAATGACCAAGAATGGTTATATGGTGAGGTTTGAAACTGAAGACACTGAATGTGATTCATATATTATATTCCACCCTTTTTTAACTTTTTTGTTTTGGGGCTACACCCAGCAATGCTCAGGGTTTACTTCTGGCTCTGTGCTCATAAATCATGACTGGCAAGCTCAGGAAATCATATGGGATGCCAGGATTCAAACTCTGGTCAGCCATGTGCAAAAAAAATTTCCTACCTGTTGTATGATTGCTCCAGCTCCAATTTCCAATTTCGTAATAACTAATCACATCATTCCTGATACTATTCTCCATGTATGAATGCAAAGACCAGTGAACTAAAATTACCACTACTGAATACCACATACCTAATATTCATTGATGAGAAATGAACTCAATTTTAAAATAAAACCCCATGGTTTGTGAGATTACCCCACACACGGTATCTCTAACCCCCATGCAGACCTGTCTGAAAAAGCAGGGTAGTAGCAAAGGATTCATAATCCAAGCTAGTAAGGAAAGAATGATAATGGCATCTATGACTTTATGCTTTGTGGTCTCCACCTGAGCCAAAAGCCAGGCTTCTCTTTATTTCCCAATACAATGAGGGGGAAGGTTGAGAGAAAGACAAAAGCACCTCTCCAGGTGGGCTTTTACATATCAAAGGAGAGAATAATGGAAAAGAAGAATATGGGGCAAAGCCTTTGTTATGGGTTAATAGCTAAGTGTCATCTTACACATGCTAACAGAAAGCCCCCAGTAAGGGAAAACATGAACTACATAGCTCTGACATACAGAGTATTACTCAATAGACCAACATTTCCCAAACAGGATGATAGTGCATTTTGGGAGAGTATTGGGAATATTCTGGGGAGCATTTTTCATTTGTTCATTTAAAGAAGGGTTTATAATAGAGTGTTGAGTACTTATTTTCCTGAAAAGAAGGTAGAAACAGATTAATTCCTGCAAACTCTGTACTACACCAATGTAGCTTGAAACCTGGAACTAATGTTTGGGAATGTTTCTTTTTTTAATTTTTTTTTTAAAAAAAATTATTGTGGGGGCCGGAAAGATAGCATTGAGATAGGGTGTTTGCCTTGCATTCAGAAGGACGGTGGTTCAAATCCCAGCATCCCAGATGGTCCCCCGAGCCTGCCAGGAGTGATTTCTGAGTGTAGAGCCAGGAGTAACCCCTGAGCCAGCGCTGCCGGGTGTGACCCAAAAAACAAAAAACAAAAAAAAAATTTTTTTTTGTGACCAATGTGAATTACAAATCTTCACAGCAGGGACCATTTGCGGCCCTCTGTACAACATTTTGTGGCCCACAGCCTGCCTTCAAATATTGCAGTATTCGAGATTATTTGCTTACCGAATAATCACAATAAAAATCACATTAAACATTCGCACACCCCGAGCAGTTCTGTTTGGGGTATGTAAATGTTTAATGCAATGTTTTGCAATTTTTTTCTTACTAATGATATTTTTTATTGCGAATATTTGGTAAGTGAATAATTGTGAATACTTTGCGCCTAGTGCAGACGTCATTTCCGCAGCTCCTGCCCTCTGTCCCTTGCATTATCGGAGGCCTAAGGGAGAGAAGGGAGAGAAGTTTATTACAGAATTAGATTTTGTCATACCTTCATCATGACTTCATCAAAGCCTGCAGTGAAGAGAAAGATTGATGATGAGCACAGACAATTTCAGGAAAAGTGGGAGACGCAATATTTCTTTGTTGAGCACAGGGACATCCCCACATGTCTTATTTGCTCAGAGAAAGTTGCAGTGCACCAGGAATATAACTTGAAACACCACTATTCAACTAAACATGCTGAGGAATGTGCAAAATATCAAGGAAATGAGAGAGTGGGTTGCCAGTCTTAAAGCATGTCTAATGAGGCAACAAGATTTCTTCAAGAAAGCAACCAAAGAGAATGTTGCATCAGTCGAAGCTAGTTACATGGTTAGTGAGATGATTGCTAAGGCAGGGAAACCATTCACAGAAGGAGACTTTGTTAAAAAAAATGCATGTTACAGGCTGCAAGTATTATCTGTCTGGAAAAGAAAAGTCAGTTTAGCAAATTTAGCCTTTCTGCCAACACTGTGGCAGAGCGCATTTCTGACATGTCAAGTGACATTTATTATCAACTGTGTGAGAAAGCCAAATGTTTTGATGCATACTCAGTTGCTCTTGATGAGGGCACAGTTATAACAGACTCACTGCTCACAATTTATGTCCATGGTGTTGATTGCAATTTTGAATTGACAGAGGAGCTGCTCACAATAATTCCAATGCATGGCCAGACCACCGCTAATGAGATATTTTGGCATCTGTGTGATGCCATTGAGAATGCAGGTTTGCCATGGAAGAGGTTTGTTGGAATAATAACCGATGGAGCGCCATCGATGACAGGGAAGAAAAAATGGACTGGTGGCACTTATTCAAAAAAACTTGAAGAGGAGGGCGTAGAGAAGGCCATTGCTCTTCACCTCATTATCCATCAGCAGGCCCTTTGCAGTAAATGCCTGCCATGTGACAATGTGATGTCTGTTGTTGTGAAATGCATCAACCAAATCAGATCCAGGGGCTTAAAGCACAAGAAGTTACATGCTTTTTGAGAGGAAATGGAGTCAGAATATGGAGATGTGCTCTATTTCACCGAGGTACATTGGCTTAGCAGGGGAAATGTCCTGAAAAGATTTTTTGAGTTGTGAGAAGAAGTGAAAGCCTTTATGGAGAAGGATGGGAATGCCGTTTCTGAGTTGAGTGATCACAAAAAAATGGCTCATGGACTTAGCTTTTCTTGTTGACATCACACATAAGCTGAATGTACTAAACAAGATGTTACAAGGCCCGTGTCAGCTTATCAGTGCTGCCTATGACAATGTGAGAGCATTCTCCACAAAACTTGTTTTATGGAAATCCCAGATCTCTCAGACAAACCTTTCCCATTTCCCAGCATGCAAGAAACTTGTGGATACAGGTGTACCATTCAGTGGTGAGAAATATGTTGATGCTATTTTTAAGCTAGAGGAGGAATTTGATCACAGATTTTTAAACTTCAAAAAGCACAGAGCCACTTTCCAAATTTTTGTGGACCCCTTTTTCTTTGATGTTCAAGATGCCCCTCCTGTGCTTCAAATGGAGCTCTTTGACCTGCAATGCAACTCTGATCTCAAAGCCAAGTTCAGGGAGATTAGTGGAAAAGCAGACATACATGGGCAATTTTTGAGAGAATAGCCCCCCAGCTTCCCTGAGCTTTCCCAAATGTTCGAGCGCACCATGTGCCTTTTTGGGAGCACATATTTGTGTGAAAAGTTATTCTCCACATTGAACTTCAATAAGTCAAAGTACAGGTCTAGACTTAATCATTATCCTCTTCAAGCCATACTGAGGGTCTCAACTGCTTCCTCTCTAAAGCCAAATGTGGTTTAGATTTGTGAGAAGAAGCACTTTCAAGTCTCTGGTAGCAAGGAATAGGCAAAAGATGCCATATTCAGAAGAACTGTTCATTATCTTCACTCAATGTTCTATTCATGTTCAGAAGAAATAATTAAAACTGTTAATAATGAAGTTTGAAGACTTTTTTTGTGAAATCCCTTATGTGGTTTTGCCTCACCCCAACTTTGCCTCCTGCAGCCCCCCCCCCCCCCGGGTAAATTGAGTTTGAGACCCCTGCTTCACAGTTATATTTCAGGTACATAGTGACAGTGAATTAAGGTCATTCCTACCACCAGTGTTGTCTTCCCTCTGTCCCTGTTCCCAGTATGCATCCCAGATATGAACTGCTGGTGTAACAGGTCCCCTTTTACATAACCAGTTGTAGGTTGGGTATCTTGATTCTGTTGTCGTTGACTTTGGGTTTGATATTTAGGTCTGATCATTTTGTATTTCCACTCAATGTTCATGTGACAGTATGCTCCTGGTACCATACAGGTTTTTTCCCCTCAATTTATTTATTTTTTAAATAATATATTTATTTAAGCACCATGATAAAAAAAATGAATGAAGTTGAGTTTCAGTCATAAAAAGAACACCCCCCCCCTTTCACCACTTGGGAATGTTTCTTAACTATAGCTTGTTATGTCTGAGGATATTGGTTCATTTTTTCATTGTTCTCTATGATCCTTAACTTTATTCTATAAAATAGTATTCTCCTCTTTTGGTTGGTAACTTGTAAACAGTGTACCTAAGATATAATAAACAAACCATGGAGAAAACCTCACTGGTATACAAAGACCTGAGTTTGATCCCTGGATCCACAAGTTCCCAGAATTTCACTGGGTGTACTTTGAGTAGGCCCTCACACGTTGAGTTCAAGTAGCAGGGCTTTGCTAGGTATTGGCTTTGAATTTTCTAGCCAAATTAATAAAGTGCTACTGAAAGTGACTCGCAGGTTTACTGTGCACTGATAGGGAGGCTGCTACAAAATGACTTAGGACTGACATTTAAACCTTTCTCAACTAATAGCTTGTTGAAGGCCCAGTGCTTTCTACATTTTAAGTAAATTTATTCCCTTTTGGGAAATCAGGATTTGGACCATAACTGGTGGTACTCAGGGCTTACTTCTGGCTCTGTGCTCACTCCTGGTTGTATTCAAGTGGTGTTATATGGTGCAGGAATCTAACCCTGATCAGTTGAGAAAGCAAGTTAAACTCATAACCCATTGAATTACCTCGATAGCTCTGAATTCAGAGATTTTTTTTCCTGTGTAATGTCCTTAAGATTTCAAGTCTAGGGCCCGGAAAGATAGCACAGTGGCGTTTGCCTTGCAAGCAGCAGATCCAGGACCAAAGGTGGTTGGTTCAAATCCTGGTGTCCCATATGGTCCCCCATGCCTGCCAGGAGCTATTTCTGAGCAGACAGCCAGGAGTAACCCCTGAGCAACGCCGGGTGTGACCCAAAAACCAAAAAAAAAAAAAATTCAAGTCTACTCTATTAGTAGAATATTCTGTCTTTTTAAAGAGCATTTTATATTTTTCAGGGGAAGAGGGGCTGTGGGACACATTTAGCAATACATGGGGGCAATGCCTATCTCTGTGCTCAGGATAAATCTCTGGCAGTGCTCAGATACCATATGTGGTACCAGAAAATAGAACGAGGGTTAATTCCAAGCAAGCAAAGACCTAACTACCTATGTGACCTCTTGAATTTGAGATAATTTTCAATTACCTAGTAACCTTTCTGTATAGAGTTGATCAGTATTTGGGAGGGGCACATGTAAAATTGCTAAAAGATAATAGTTTTAAGATTTCTAGAGAGCCAAGAGTTAGTATGAGGTTAAGGCACCAGGTATGGTCCTATTGGTCACTGAGAACAGCAGAGGAGGGCTACGAAATGTCTGGCTCCTCTAGTTAACTGAAAAACACCTTGGAGTGTCTCCTGCATCTCTTGAATATCCATTGGGAGGGCCCTTCCAAAAAGTTTTTCTAACAATATTTTTCTTCATTGAGTGTACTTCTTAATTTATTAAAAGGACAACAAATATATAATGATGGGATTTGGAATTATACATTTATGTAGCTCAAAAGCTTGGGTTAACAAATACACATGAATTTAATAAACTCTTTTTAATTGTGCTTATTAATATGTTTAAATACTAACTGATTGTCAACAAGGGTAATTGCCAGGCAGGGCCAAGTGTCTGACGTAATCTGGGGGGATATTGCAAAAATATTTTCATGATGACAACCAAGAAGAAAGGAAAATGAAAACTCAAAGTACATTCTCACACCAAGAGTTGTATCAAAGTTTTCTTCTTGTTGTTTAGACCACACCTAGAATTGTTCAGGGTTTATTCATGGCTCTGTACTCAGGTATCACTTTATCTTTTTTGGTTTTTGGGTCATAGTTGGTGGCACTCAGAGTTTACTCCTGGCTCTGCTCTTAGAAGTTGCTCCTGGCAGGTTCGGAGAACCATATGGGATACCAGGATTCAAATGGGGGTCAGTCCTGTATTGGCCACATGCAAGGCAAATGTCCTACCCTAGTATTTCATTGTCCAATATTTTATTGGTAAAGACAATTTTATAGCCAATATGAGAATCAGCATGAAAGAGCAGTGCCAAATAATGTGGGCCCTGGGAAACCTGAAAAATTAAAGCCTTTAATTCAGTCATACACAATTTTTAATAGTATTGCCTCAAAGATTCCAAAATTTTTGCTCCTACTAAGCTGAACATATTTAGGAAATGCAATTATTTATTCTTTTGTTTTTGTGAAGAATGGCTTTAGAATAGATATACTTGTTTTTTAAAAAAAAAGAAGCCATGGATCATAATAAAATGTCAAAAACACACAAGATTATCAAAATCTGTTACCTGTAATTATACGCATTTGCTTACTCCTATAACAAAGGAAAATAAAAACCACAGAAAACCTGTCTCCTAACAAAAACTTAAGGAAATTGGCATGCTAATCAGTATTCAACTTCTGTATGGAACTAGAAGTAGGCATAATGGACAATACCATAAGAAGGAGGAAATATTTTTTTCCACAGGGATTGTAAGGAATTACAAAGCCTTAAATAAATGAAGAAGCTACTCTTTTTTCTAACATATCATTGTCATAAATATAGGCAAAATATTGCCAGATGGTACACTTTATCAAAATGAACACAGAAATTCACACATCTATTTGAGAAGCCCTGATTTTAATTATTGACAACTTTTTCATTGAAATATAAACCAGCAGAATACTGAGAAAACCTTACTATGTGGATTTATTTCTTATTCTATGAATTTACAAAAAGAATATTCACAACTTCAAATTGTATCTGGTACATTGGTTGCCAGTCTTGTGACCTTTCACTTAGATCTCCATATGTATATTTTGAAAATAAATATTTACTCCATGGGCCAGAGATATAGTATGGTATTATAGCTGCTTGCTTTCCATGCATCCAAGCATGATGTGATCTGCAGCACCTCATGTTGACCTGCCTAGCACCACCAGCAGTGTTTCCCTCTCTAGAGAGCTGAGAGTAAGCACTAATTCAGGGATCCCCAAACTATGGCCCACAGGTCGCATGTGTCCTGCTGAGGACGTTTATCCAGCTGGCCAGGAGTTTTTTTTGCCTCTGCTGCCAGGCCTGCTTAGCAGTCCACTCATCTTGGGACTGCAGTACGCATGTATGGGATGTGATCCACACTCTCTGCCTCTCCTCCTTCTCTTGGTCTCTTGACTCCTCTTATTTTCAGGCAGGGATCCTCAAACCACAAAAAGCAGGCCCATAGTTTCCATTGAAATACTGGTAAGTTGGTTGATTTAACTTTACTTGTTTTCATTTTAAATGTTATGTTTGTTCCTGTTTTAATTTTTTTACTTTCAAATAAGATATCTGCGTTGTGCATAGGAATTTGTTCAAATGTTTATTTTAACAACTTTAGTCTGGCCCTCCAAAGATCTGAGGGATAGTGAACTGGTCCTTTCTTTAAAAATTTTAAGGACCACTTCCCTAAGCACTGTCAAATGTGAACCTCTCCCAAGGGAATTTTGGTTTGTCAAGTGACAAAATTACAATATTTATTGTGTACAACATGAGCATTTGATATATGTTGTGAAAGAATTGAATCAATTAGCAAACCCTTGCTATGTAGCTATTTCACATACTTACCTTTTTGTGTATGAGAGGACATTTAAATTCAAGTCTTTTAGTAAGTTCAGTAATACAATACAATGTTATAAATTATAGTCACTATTTAAGACATGATATCCTTCTTTAGACTTCGTTCATCTTAACTGAAATTGCTTTGAATTTTTAACTTAAAAAAGCAAACACTTAAGGACCAGAAAAATGGCTCAAAGGGCTAATGATATGCTCTGTACATAGAAGACTTGTCTGGGTTTAATTCGATGTGCCTCATGGACCTTCAAGTACTACAGGCGATCTCGTGGGCACAGAGCCATGAGTAGCTTCTGAGGATCCCCAGGTGTGTTCCAAACTCAAAATAATTTGTAATTGTATTTTGAGGTCAGGACTATGTGAAGTTTTTAAAAGCATATCTTTTCTTTTTTTGCTTTAATACATAATTCATTTTTCCATTGGCTGTTTTGAAATTGCCTCTGTTGTTTTCCTAATATTTCTAATCAAGATAGTTGCATCTATTTTTCTCATCTTGATTTTTTTTAGAACAACACGTTGGTAAAGCACTATATGACATTGAGACCAATGGCATCTTCAAGGAGGAAACAGCACTCTCCAAACAAGTTGAAGCAGAGATAAACAGATAGGATGATATTAAGCTGAGATATTAAGCTGAGAAGATTCTGCACCTCAAAGGAAATAGTGCCTAAGATACAAAAGCCACCCAGAGAATGGTTGATACTATTTACCCAATACCCATCAGATAAGGCAGGGGTCTCAAACTCAATTTACCTGCGGGCCACAGGAGGCAAAGTCGGGGTGATCCTTGAGAGCAAAGTCAGTATTAAGCCTTGAACATGGGGGTGTGTGACCCAAAAAACTAAAACAAAACAAAAAAAGATTCCTTTAGGACAGGGCCACAAAATGTTATACAGAGGGCCGTTTGCAGCCCATGGGCTGCAAGTTTGAGACACCTGAGATAAGGGGTTAATATCCAAAATATACAAGGTGCTGACAGAACTTAATAAGAAAAAATATATAACCCTATCAAAAAATGGGGAGAAGAAATGAATAGATATTTCCTCAAAGAAGAAATACAACTGGCAAAAAAAAAACACATGAAAAAATACTCCACATCACTAATCATAAGGGAGATGCAAATCAAAACTACAATGAGGTACCATCTTACACCACATCACATCACATCACATCACAACACATCACATCACATCACAAAGAACAAGAACAATCAGTGCTGGTGGAGATGTGGAGAAAAAGGAATTCTTATTCATTGCTGGTGAGAAAGTTGTCTAGTCAAGCCTTTATGGAAAACAATATGGAGATTCCTTAAAAATTTGGAAATTGAACTCCCATATGATCCAGCTATTCCACTCCTAGGGATATACCCTAGGAACACAAAAAATACAATATAAAAAAACCCTTCCTCACACCTATATTCATTGCAGAGCTATTTACATTAGCCAGACTATGGAAACAACCAAGATGCCCTTCAACAGATGAATGGCTAAAGAAACTGTGGTACATATACACAATGGAATATTATGCAACCATCAGGAAAGATGAAGTCATGAAATTTTCCATACATGGATGCATATAGAATCTATTATGCTGAGTGAAATTAGTCAGAGGGAGAGAGAGACACAGAATAGTCTCACTCATCTATGGGTTTTAAGAAAAATTAAAGCCATTACTGTAATAAGGCCCAGAGACAATAGAGTTAAGGGCTGGAAGGGCTGGAAGGACCAGCTCACAAATTGAAGCTCACCACAAAGAGTGGTAAATGCTATTCGGGAAATAACTACCGTATTTTCCGGCATATAAGACGAGCCCCTAATTTTACAGTTAAAACATAGGTTTAGGCTTATATTTGCTGTATAAGACAGAATGTTCCTGTGCTGCAACCGTATCTTCCACAGTGAGCCAATCACAACAAGCAAAGGTTCAAAGGTTATACTGTAATAGACGTCCTCTCTGACTCTGGCCAATCTGAGCAGGTTTTTTTTACAGTGTAGATTTGGGTCCAGAACACTGTATAATTTGCATGCTTAAAAGGCCTGCTTGGATTGGCTGAGTTAGAGAGGCAGTCGAGCAGCCTGGCAGTGATTGGTGCAGGATTGAGTTGGAAAATTCGTTTTGTGGCAATATTCAGACAATTTTCGTTTGGCAGCATATTGAAACATTTTCGGGATATATTCGGCGTATAAGACGACCCTCGATTTTTGGTTGACTTTTTTGTTCAAAAGTCGTCTTACACGCCAGAAAACATGGTACACTAACAACTAGCATGGCAATGTTAAAGAATAAGAGAGGTAGAATCCCTGTCGCAAATACAGGCAGGTGTTCTGGAGGAGGGGTTCATTGGTGGTGGGAATGTTGCACTGGTGAAGGGGGTTATTCTGTTCATGACTGAACTCCAACTACAAACATACTTGTAATCATGGTGCTTAAATATATATATTAAAAAATTTAAAAAAGCATTATCTTTTTAATGCCTTTTTATCACAGCACCCACCTTTAATTCCCCACCTCTCCTCTCTTCTGATAATCACAGCTCTTTAGTCTGAATTTACTAGTTTGATTCCATTGATAATGTTTATATACTTTTATGAACATTCTCCTATTTATGCCAACCTGACTCCCTGGAACCCAGTTTCATTTTTCTGTGGCTCTGCCTTTCTTTTGAGAGTTCACATATAAGTGATATTATGCAGTACTTGTTTTTATCTTATTTTACTTAGCATGATGCATTCCAGGTTCGCCCTGTTATCACAATGACAAAATTCCATTCTTAATTTCCATTTATATATCAATATATACATATAAGCATGTTTTCTTTATTCACTCATAAACATACGGGTTGTTTTCACACTTTGGGTACTGTGACTAATGCTGCTATTAATATGAGAGTACAGATGCTAGATTTAAAATTTTTTATTTCAATACGTCACAAATAACTAATCCACCAAAGTTTGAAATTAGCACATAATCGTAACTTTTCAGCATACAATGGTGTATATTATATTTGCATATAAATGTTTCTCTGTCTCTGTAATTCTGAACCGAAAAACAGTTTATAAAGATTTACCCAGTGAAAACCTCATTCAAATTTTTATAGTCTCAATAGGAATCTGGCATAAAGGATGTGGAATGACTAAGTAGAGTACCAACCTACCTTGCAATTGTCCTCAGTTCAGTCTCTGGCACTGTCCTACATGCCAAAGGCTATTCAAGAGGATCTGTCATTTGGTATCCCAGTGCCACAAAAGTTTGCAATCCCAGATGCATGGCAACAAGTATATATAAACATTGAAGTAAAGTAATTTATGAACTCCCAGCAGATCCCCACAAACAAACTTATAGATCTCCTAGAAATCATAGATTTAATAATAAAGGGAAGGGAAAGGAAACAGAAAAATAGTCTGTCATATTTCTTTATCATTTCTGAAAAACCATTCCTGAAGTTTCTGGTATTTTTATTTCATTATATTTATTCACCTTTATGAACTTTTCATATTTATAATTTATAAAAATGCTTTGGGTTTTTCACACTCACTAATAATTTTATTGTGGGATCACACCCACCTATGCTCTAACATCTGTGCACAGGAATCTTGGATCTTAGTCTTGGATCTGTGCTTGGGGATCACACCTGGTGCTGCTTTGGGCACATATACAATGCCAGAGATCTAACAGTTTCAGCCATGTGCAAGGCAAGAGACTATTATTTCTCCCCCCTAAAAATTAATCCTTATAACTAGTGTCAGCATGGATTTACAATATTGTGTATGTTTCAGAGAGGAATATTTTTACCTCTTCAAAATGTCATAAAATATGTTTAAAGACTTAACTGAAGAAAAAGCTAATTTTGACCAGAAGATACGTATTAAGTAGTTTAAAGCAACTAGTAAGTTGCATAAAATATCCAGCTGAAAGAGTGTTAAAGTAAACTTTTTAAGGTTTTTTCTCAGTGTCATAAAGAAATAAAGGGCAAGTGAGGGAAGTAGAAACTTTAGGAAACTTAGTAAAAATGACTTGAAGATATAAACATTCTACTACATAAAGTTTAGTTGTCTTCTCATGCTGTGGTATATTAAAGAAAGATAATTTATAACTCGGTGAATATTGTTAGACTAAATACTAAGTTTAACTTGGCAATCCATTGAAAAATGGCTAGGAAAATACTAAATGATATTACATGTTAAGTTGCTGTGTGCTTAATTCTCAACATTACATTTAAATGTGAATATGCAGCACTACACTAGAATATGTTAACAGCAAATTGGCCAAACAGTAAGAAAACCATTAGATTCATTTGTTGTCCCATTTGACTCAGAATTGAGTAAATATAAAGGTAGATGGCAGTTCCAGATAGAATTTGAGTCTATGCTATATAAAAAAAAGTGTTAGATATTTGCAGCACATTTATCCAAGAGTCATTTTGGGAGAGGCATGGAACATTTGATTGAGGTTACTTCCCACACATATTTTCTTTCATATAAGCACAAGCAGTCACACAAATCAATCACACAGATCAATAGGTACAGTTACAGAAAGATGGAATATGTCAAAAAAAGACTGATAGGAATCCATAAGTAATTGGAAACAGTATAAGGATATATAAAGAATATTACAGAGAGCATTAATTTTGTATGGAGGTACTTGTGCGTATAATGTGCCTGTTCAGGTTTTGTTGCACTGTTATTGTTTAGGGATCACAGGCTACTGTGACCAAATAAGGTAATCAATCAACCAATAGAAGTTTTAAAATTCATTCTAAAAATATTAAAATTTTGAAAGAGAAAAAAGAGAGAGAGGACTGTAGGACAGAAACAAAATTAATCTGAAGTTTGTGTAACAAGTGATGTAAGCTGTCAAGTCAGTTTTGAAGCAGCCTCGGAGAAGAGATCAGCCATGGGTGAATAAAGACCATTTTAGAAGAGAATGAGAAATATTCACTGAGGATGGTAAAGTAATTCAAGCATTAAATTAATTCTTACATGTTTACCAAACGGATGGCAAAAAATATGCCTACTTTTCTGTCTCAAGAAAAGTGTTTATGTTACCAGGCACATCAGTTCCAATTTAATCTTGTTTGTTTGCACAAAAAGTTCCTTATCATTCATGAAAAAAATTTTAAGTGTTGTCCTTGACCTCTTGCATTTGAGTAAAGTAACAGCAGGGACTGGCAAAATGGAAGTTATAATCTTGCCTACAGTAATTCCATCTGTCTGGTGCCAGAAGCTTTAGTGCCTACAGGCAGAACAACCCTTCCAAAGATTGAAAGAAAAACAATGGACTGATCTTCACATCCTAGGGAATTGATATAGATATGAATTTTGTTTTCAATATCTTTCTTTAATCAAACAGTCTATTTGAGTTTGCTAATTTTTAAAATTTCCCATTACTGCTTCTGTATATGGAGGTCAAATTTTGTCTTCAAAATAATTTAGACATGAGAATGCTTGTAATCAATTGTAGATAAATTTCCTAAGACAGAATAAAACTGACACTGAATGAATTTTTACTAACTAAACAATTTATATCAATTATTATTGGACTATAAAGAATAAGCACTTGTGTCGACTGGCTATATTGATGTTACACTTCTGGATTAAGAAAGGACAATTATACCTTATCAAGTCGTTAAGGATTTATGTATTTATATACATTATACATTACATTAAACTATTGTCTTAAAGTATATGTCTTAAATATATTCTCTATGTTAAAGGTGAAGGAATATGAACTTCTTATATGGAAATCATATGTACCTTTGCCTTGAACAGAACTAGTTTATATGTGCTGATGATGTAAGTTTTAGTATTAACCATTTTATTCCCCAATTTTTTCAATTTAAGTTACAAGCTCACTGCAATATCTATAGTAGCAAATGACAAATATGAGATTAAAATAATGTTCTGATGATTTCTTATGCCATTTTCAAAGTGGTTTAAAATTGATATTATATAATAACAATATGAAAAAATATTTATTTATTCATAAGTTACTTTTGTTACTATTATCACTTCCAAATGACTTATCATTCATCTTTACATGACTATCTTGTCCTATTGTGCACTATGCCACCCACTCATTTATCTTTATCAGTACCTTATTGACTACCATAGATTCCAACTGAGGTGAAGAATTTTTCAATGTTTATGCTGTTCACACATTCAAAATCCTGATCTCACACGTTTTCCTAAATTATTTAAATAATAATCAATCCATATATGATACCCATTCCATACTCATTTATTTGAGACTAAGTCATAATCAAACTTTTCCACCTCCTAAAATTGAAACTCATATACCAATGTGTCTTGTAATCACACATTTTCTGCTTATCATTGCTGCCTGATCAACTTCCTTAAGCCTTATAATTTCTGTTTGCTGATACTCATGTTTTCTGATAACAAAACTACTTCTGATCTTAATGCCTTTCCTACTCATCTGTGATTCCATGGAAAATACTGTCTGTTCCTATGATTTAAATTTTTTACAATATTTTATTATAGTTTTATTGATTTTAAACTACAACCAGAAATGTCCAGGGGCTATTTCTAGCTTAGAAAACACCTCTGGTGTTCTTTGAGGGACCACATGATGCTGAGAGTTAAAACTTATCCTATCTGCATATAAAGCATGAACTCTACTCCATTAAGCTATATCTATAACCAATCTTTATTTTTATTAATATTTAAATAACATGAAAACAATGACTCGAAACCATAGTATCTCACAAAAAACCCAGTTATGTATAGAAAATTAATACATAGATATTGAATAAGGAAGTATAATAGTAATATTGCCTACTAGTTATTAAATTTAGTCCAGATTAAAATGGTGTTATAAATAGTATATCTGTACAGGGGGGGTCAGGTGGGGAGGAGGGAGATTTGGGACATTGGTGATGGGAATGTTGCACTGGTGATGGGTGGTGTTCTTTACATGACTGAAACCCAAACACAATCATGTATGTAATCAAAGTGTTTAAATAAAATATAAAAAAGAAAAAATAGTACAGTAAAAAAATAAATAGTATATCTGAAATTGCTATTATAGCAATAGTCTAATTATACAATATAACTAATCAAATTTTCCAGTGAACTACTGTGCTTTGACTACATGAAATTGAAATGATACGCTAATCTTTGTTCTGTGATATCACTTACTGTTTACTTTCCTATTCTTATAGAAGCACGATTAATTTTATTATTGAATTTTATAGTATGAATACTTATTGACTTGTGTGTTATTTCTTAGTGCTTTATAATTTATTTTAATTGTTGTCTATTAAGAATGCTATGATTCCTGATCTTTGGGTTTAATCTCAAAACATTTTTTTGCTGTTTTGTTTTATTTTGTTTTGTTTTTGGGCCACATCCAGTGACACTCAAGGATTACTCCTGGCTATGTGCTCAGATATCACTCCTGGCTTGGGGGACCATATGGGATGCTGGGGATCAAACCGAGTTCTGTCCTGGGTCAGCCATGAGGAAGGCAAATGCCCTACCACTGTGTTATCGCTCCAGCCCCTCAAAACATTTATTTCTCTTATAGCAGTAGTCATTATAGAGGCACAGTCAATGCTCATATTATAGATAAGTGAGCTAAAAACATTTCTGATAGATATGCATATTTTATTAAACATACATTGAAAAGTTAAAATATAAGATCATAAAAGAACTAAATAAAAAATATAAAATTGATATTTTAAAATATATGCACCATCCATCATTTTTTCAAAACATAAAAACTTTCATCTAGTGAAATACTTTACTTATAAACTAGTGTCTAACTTAAATTACTAATATAGTAGGTCTTTGATAAATTATTTTTTAACTCAACCTAAAGCTTTCTTAAAGACTTTTGGCTCTGCTCTCAGGGGCCACTCTTGGCAGGTTTGGAGGACCATATGTGATGCCTGGAACTGAACCTAGGTCAGTTGTTTGCAAGGTTAACTTTGATTTTGCTTTAGGAACTAATCCCAGCTCTGTGCATAGGCAGTACATGAGGGCCCTGCAGTGGTGGGAGAACTAACCTAGGACTCCAGTATGCAGAGCATGATTTCAGCCCTTCAGTGATCTCTTGGTGAAAGGCAATGCCTGTATGGAACCCCAAGAGGTCACCTGAAGCTCCCAATGGTGGGACCTAATCTACCTGAGAAAAACAGGACTCATAGCATTCCCCCACAAGTCAGAGGGATGTTCAGAGGTGAGACTTCTTGAACAGTCAGTCACAAGATAATTGCCCACCTCCACAAAGCTCACTGAAAAACCTCCCTGGCAGTGAGGAAGGTTTTTTACAGTAACATAGGAAAGGCATACCTCCAGACTACAAAAGTAACCATGGTAAACTAGCACAGAGTTCTGCATGAAGTGAGTGATTATAACCCTAATGACCCAATAAATACTTGAACATTTTCTAACCTCTCTGAAAAGGACTACAGAGTGGAATTGCTTATGAAGATCTATGAGAAGAAAGAAAAAGAAGAGGAGGAGGAGGAGGAGGAAGAGGAGGAGAAGGAAGAAGAAACATACTGTGCATGAAATACAAGAGAAAATAAAAGCAGAAATAAAAAAATGCAAACAGAAATGACGGAACTGAAAAAACTTTGTAAGCAAAAAAATTCACTAGATGACATTGCCAGCAGAGTAAAAGCTGCTGAAGAAAGAATCAGTGAGCTCAAAATGAAGTGCAGAAAAATGCCACACAACAACTGAACATGATGAAAAAAAAACTCAAATAAATGGAAAGATGACAAGAACACTTTTGAAAAAGCTCAAGAGAAATAACATAAGAAACATTGGTGCCCCAGAGATCCAAAGTCATAATTGATGAGAACTTCCCAGAGATGGCGAGCACTTGCACTCAGATCCTAGATGTCCCACTGGCACCAGATAAAAGAGACCCAAATAAAAATACTCCAAGACACAACCTAATCAATGATGAAAATGATATTGAAAACACCAAAATCAAATGAAGAAAATGACACATGGAGGAGCACTTTGAAGATTTATAGCATTTATCAAATGAACACACAAACAAACCAAAAAGCCTCATGCTCCAAAACAGTAGTGGGATATAGTAAAAGAAAAGCTCAATTAAATGGACACCTCAACAAGAAAATTTACTCAGCTCAACTTTTATTCATTTTTGAGGAATGATAACAACTGCATAGAGAAACAACAGTTCAGGAATCGCTGATTCAAAATTACCTTTACAAGATCTAAAGGGGCTGCTACAAGACAAGATAAATCCCATAAACCCACAAAACGTGGATAACAGGATGGCACAAGCCCATGGCAATAATCTCTATCAATGGCAGTGGACTAAATGTACCAATTAAGAGACTCAAAGTGACAGGATAGATTAAAATATTGAATGAAACATTCTCCTGCCCACAGGAAAAACATTAGAACAGTCAGAGCAAAAATGGTCTCAAAGTCAACGCCTTGAAGTCAAACAAGTCCCATAAAAAAAGTCTGGGTAGGGGCCAAAGCAGTGGCACAAGTGGTAGGGAATTTGCCTTGCATGTGCTAACTTAGGACGGACCACGGTTTGATCCCTTGGCGTCCCATATGGTCCCCCAAGCGAGGAGCGATTTCTGAGCGCATAGCCAGGAGTAACCCCTGATCGTCACTGAGTGTGGCCCCAAAAAGAAAAAAAAGTCAGGGTAGCCATACAAGTATGAAATGACATATGCTTCAGTTTCAAAATATCATAAGAGAAAAGACAAAGTAAATTCTTTTTTTTTTTTTTTTGGTTATAGGGTCACACCCGGCAGTGCTCAGGGGTTATTCCTAGCTACATGCTCAGAAATCGCCCCTGGCAGGCTTGGGGGACCATATGGGATGCTGGGATTCGAACCACCAACCTTCTGCTTGAAGGGCAAATGCCTTACCTCCGTGCTATCTCTCCAGCCCCCAAAGTAAAATCTTAATAATAAAGGGGCATATGCAACATGAATAACTCACACGGGGATAGAAGTATACTGTATTTTTCGTTCTATAAAATGCACCTGATCATAAGATGCACATAGTTTTTAGATATTCTCCTCCCCTGCACTCAGGCTTCAGCTCCAGGTGGCATTTGCTCCAAAATATGCATCTTTGAGGGGAAAAATTGTCTTATAATACAAAAAAATACGATACTTAAGACAACTGAAAATAGAATAAAAGAAAGACATGGTAGCAACACAATAGTAGTTATATACTTCAATACTGTTCTGAAACTTGACAGATAAAACAGACTAAACTTAAGTAAGGAAATATTTGCTTTGAAGGAAGTACTGAAAGAGGGGGACTTAGTAAATATAGAGAGAGCTGTACTTTACCCAAAAGCCAAATACAGATTCTTCTCTACTGCACATGTGACATTCTGCAGAATAAACCACATGCTAAAATACAAAACATACCTCCACAAAGTTAAGGGGGTAGAAATTATACCAAATATATTCTCAGACCATGATTCAATAAAAACAGAAGTTAATTACAAACAGAAATAGAGAAGCAACTCAAATACCTGGAAACTAAATAGCTCATTACTGAACAACCAGTAAATCAGAGAAAATCAGAAAATTCCAGAAACAAATAATAATGAGAGTACAGGCTATTAAAACTTGCAAAACACAGCAAGAGCAGTGTTAAGAGAAATGTTTACAGCCATGCAAGCATTAACCAGTAAGAAATAAAGGGTCCACATAAATAAATTCATCCACAACTTAAGAATCCAGAAAATTACCAATAAAATCATCACAAACCCTACAGGGGAAAATAAATACTGAAACTTATAGCAGAAATTAGTGAACTAGAATACAAAGAAATCCAAAAGATCAATGAATTCAAGAGCTAGTTCTTTGAAAAACTCACAAAATTGATAAACCACTAGTAAGACAAAAAAAGAGATCCCTAATAAATAGAATCAGAAACAGAAGGGGACATCACAACAGGCATCACAGAAACTTAAATAATCAAGACAAATTATTTTGAGAATAATTATGCTATGAAACAAGAGAACCTAGAAGAAATGGCTGAATTATTGTACTCCTATAACCTTGAAAAGCTGAACCAAAAAGATTTGGAATCCCTAAAAAGACCTCTGAATATTGAAGAAATGTAAATGCTAATCAAAAACCTACCCAAAAAACAAAAATCCAGGGTGCAGATGTTTTACTTGTGAGTTCTTCCAAACCATTAAAGATTTGCTGTCAATGCTTTGCAAGTTCTTTAAGATATTGGAGAAAGAGAAACACTCCAAAACCATGTCTATAAAGCAAACATCCCTCTGATATCAAAAGAAGACAGAGACACCTTACGAGAATTACAGGTTGATATACTTAATGAACACAGATGCAACAATCATCAACAAAATATTGGCAAATAATAGAATACAACTATCCATGCCAGTAAATAAGCATAATATACCTTGTAAATAACAGAAAAATAAAAATCTAATCGTAACAACAGAATGGAAAGCATTAGACAATATTTAGCACCAATTTATGATAAAAATACTCAACAATATAGAAATTGAAGGAACATTTCTCAGTATAGTCAAAAACACTTATGACAGGGGCCAGAGTAATGGCATAGCGGTATTGCATTTCCCTTGCATGGTGCTGATCCAGGAAGGAACACAATTCGATCCCCAGGTGTGGATGCCATGTAGAAAACCCTAAAGACTACAATAAAGATTCTTGATAAAATAGTATTCTTTTATAAGGTTATTATATTTTATATGTAAATCCATATATTACAATGTTAATATGAAAAATTGTATTGTTTTCCTGTCTACACATAATAAAAAAGAATGGGATACTAAAGAAAATCCCACTCACAATTGTGTTTTAGAAAATCAAGTAACTGAATCAATGTAACTAGAGATGAAGGACCCATACAAAGAAAACTTCAAAGCATGATTTCAAGAAATAAAAGACATGAAAATAGAAACACATTACTGCTCATGAATTGGGAGAATTAACATAATTTCAATAGCAATAATCCCCAAAGCATTATACTGATCCAATGCAATTCTATGAAGATATTCATGTTTTTTTCAATGAATTGCATCCAACAGTTCTAAAATTCATATAGAACAATAAACGACCATAAATAGCTAAAGCAGTCCCTGATAAAAAGAAAATGAGAGGTATAACTTTCCCCAACTGCAAACTGTACTACAAAACTGTAGTGATTGAGACAGCATGGTATTGGAATAAAAGCAGACATGCATATCAATGGAATTGTATAAAGCATACTGACACAGACTCTCAGATTATCTTATCAGTTAATATTTAATAGGAGAACCAGAAATATGAAATGAATAAGGAAAGCTACTTCAACAATTGGTGTTGGGAAAACTTGTCAGTTATATGGGAAAAAAATGAACACAGATTTGTATGAAATGTCATGCACAATAGCCAGCTAAAAGTAGATTAAGGACTTTGATTAAGGACCTAAAACAATAAGGCACATAGAGGATGATGTAAGAATATCTTTCTATGACATTGCAGCTAAAGACATCTACAACGATGTAAAACCACTGACCAAGCAAGTTGAAGTAAAGATAAACAAATGGGACTACATTAAATGAAGAAGCTTTTGCACTTCAAAAGGAATAATGGCCAGTATACAAAGACTGACCAAAGAAAGGGAGAATTTATTTACTTAATAACCATCTGATAATGGTTTAATTGCCAAGATATATTAGGCAGTAGAGTGACACAAGAAAAAAAAATCCAACCCCATCAAAAATAAAAGAAGAGATTAATAGAAATGTCCTTATGAAAGAAATTCAGATGGCCAAAATGCACATTAAAAGTGCTCCATATTTTTAATCATTAGGGCAATGCAAATAGAAGCTACAATCAGTTAACAACTCACAGCACAGATTGAGACACATCGAAATAAATAACCACTGCTAGCATGAATGCTGGGAGAAAGAGTTACATTTACTCTTGGTGGAAATGCAGATTTGTCTGACCTTTTAGGAGTCAAAATAGATATTTCTCAAAAAATGGAAATTTAGTTTTCATATGACCTAGCAATACAGCAGGGAATATACCCTATAAGTCAGAAAATTCAACAAAGAAAATGTCTCTATACTCCTAAGTTCATTACAGCACTAGTTACAGTAGCCAGAATGTGGAAAATACCCAAGGTCCCCAAGAAAAGATGAATGGATAAAGAAGACATGGTATACTTACACAACAGGATACTATGCAGCCATTAGGAAAATAACTGTATTGAAATTTGCTTATACATAGATATACATGGAGAGTAGCATGCTGAGTTAAATGAATCAAAGAGAGAGGTACAGACATAGACTAATTGCATTAATTTGCAGAATATTAAAAAATGCATAATATAAAAATAATATCCAAATACATTATACATGAGGGCTAGGAAGACTGGTCTTTAATGGGAAGCATGCCATGAAGTGGGGAATGGGGGAAGACAACAGTTAGGACAAAGAAGAGACCACAATGACAATGGCAGATGGAAATGATCACTGAAGAACTTAGTGCTGAATGGAGGTAAAATAATTTGCATGGTACTCTTCAGTAACAATATTGGAAACCAAAGTGCCTAAAAAGATAGGGGGAAAAGAAAGAAAAGAGTTTGTCATAGAGACAAGCTTGGTGGAGGTCAGGAGGGAAAATGGGAATATTGGTGAAAATGAACATTGGTGAAAGAATGGATGTTGGGACATTGTATGAAACTCAACTACAAACAACTTTCTTTTGTTTTGTTTTTTTGGGCCACACTCGGTGACGCTCAGGGTTACTCCTGGCTATGCACTCAGAAATTACTTCTGGCTTGGGGACCATATTGGACTCCAGGGGATCAAACTGTGGTCCGTCCTAGGCTAGCACCAGCAAGGCAGATGCTTTACCGCTCTACGCCACTGTTCCAGCCCCTACGAACAAGTTTTTAACTCTATATTTCAAGGTGATTCTATTTTTAACAAGCTTTATTGCAGTCTTTGGAGTTCTGTAATATCTGTCTAGCTTTACTTAATCAGCCTTTGATAGACTTATATTACTGAAAATTGCATAGTAGTTACTCCCAGGTAAATTTATCCATGGAGAATTCCTGGAAAATGTGTAGCCTGATATATGCAAGAATTCTATGAAACAAAAAACAATCAACTACAGAGCTGCAAGTCCCTGGCAACTTAATATAAGCCGATGCAAATGGTATTATACCAGGATGAGAGAGGAACCAAAAGCATCTGCTACGACAATCAACATAAAGGACCTAACTGACATTTATAGAACAATAAATTTAAAAACTAAAATATGTAAATATATATAATCCCAATTGCACATGGAATAAAGTGGACCATATGGTAGGTCATAAAGCAAGTCTCAACAAATTTTAAATGATAAAAATCTTGTGGAATATGCTCTCTGACCACAATGAAATTAAACCAGAATTTTATAACAAAATGATTGCTAAAAACTATACATATTGTGGATCAAATTCGACATACCTAAGTAACCCACAAGTCCACTTAAAAATGATTTGGGGGTCAGAGCAATACTATAGTGGACAGGGCTTTTGCCGTACACACATTCAACATGGGTTCAATTCCAGGTATCCCATATGGTCCGATAAGTACTGCCAGAAGTAATTCCTAGCACAGATACAAGAATAACCCCCGAACACCACAAAACAAACAAACAAACAAACAAACAATTTTTTGTACAACAGTAAAGGTCTCAAAAATATATACAAATATATATCAAAACATTGAAATAAGTCATAGAAGGATAGTGAATATACTCTGAGTATTCAGGAAAGTGTCAGTAGAGGTGCTATGAAATAGTCCTTAGAAGATTATTAAGATTTCACTGTGCAGAGGAGAAAGCTGTACAGATAGATGAATTCTGGGAAAAATAGGAGCAAGTACAAATATTGGTGATTAATGCTAATGAAATTTGGATTTTTTTATTGGATAACTGGAACTTTGAAGAAATAAGATGGTATCTCATAAGGCTATGGAGTGCAAATGTTTTTAATTTATGTCCCATTTCACACAGAGTACGTTATTATGAAGCAAGTTTCTTTTTCTAAGTGAAGCTTCAGTGGGACAGGGTTTTTAAATATAAATGGATACACAGAGATAAGAAAAACCATTCAGTCAATATATCCTTTTAATAGCATATATTAACATAGTCAGCCATTGTTTTCCAAGCAAGGCTCTTTTCCATTTAGTATATATTATTACATCTGTTTTCTCTCAAATGCAACAAGATTAATAGATTATTAGAACAAAGCAATTAAACTCCACCCATTCTTGATCTTCCAACAGTACAGAAATAATAGATTGTTTCTGCTAACTTAATAACTTACACATTTCTCATGGAAACACTAAGGGCTTGACAACATTTATAAAATCTAAGCACAAGTTAAATTCACTTAATATATATTAAGAACTCAATATAATATTACTTAACTTCTCTTTCATTTGATTTCAGTTCATCTTTCTTGGATGATTCAAAAAGCTCTTTAGGATATTAACAGGAATGTTTCAAGATAATAAAGAAAGACTTTCTTGCAAAAATATTCTCAAATACTGAACTGAGCCTAGATCTCTAATCCAGGGTAATTGAGTAAAATGATTTTTGATAAGGTGATTCTTTAAACTACTATGGGAAAATAATGGTAAGGCTTGAGAAAGCTTTGAATAATATTCTATCAAAAGTTGTACATGTTTAGAAAAGAAATGGCATCTGTCCTGGGTATGAGGATTGTAGAACTGTACATTTTCCTATTAGACTAAAAAACACCTCTTCGTTCCTAGGCCATAGTAGATATATTCTATAATTCAGTTTATTTATTCTGATTGCTCATTCCTTTATTTTGGTCTATGATAAATCCATCAACCTTTTAGGATTTTAATCCTATTGGCTTCAAATATCTACACTTTTGCAACTCAGATAGAGTTTAGGAATCTTACAATTAACTTTTTTTACTGTGGTGTAAGTGACTGACATTGAACTTTTGATTTGAAACATTCATTTGAAAGATATCCATCTAGAATATCCACATTTCCAGAGACACACTAAATAAAAATCTAGGTAATTCCACCCATGAAAATCCCCCACCCCTTTGATTTTTGATTTTTGGGCCACACCTGGGGGTACTCAGGGGTTAAAATCCCCCTTTTTTATTAAAAAAAAACCTACTTCCATTGACTTAAAAATTGACATTTGACTTTTCACTTTTCACATTTTCTCACTCAGGTCTTAAATTCATGAATAAATAGTGAAGCCCTTGCTATTCCACCCTTATATCCTCAATCATATTAAAATGAGAATTTATTTAATTTCTCTACCATCTTTTTCTGCATCTCTACCTCTATTTCCCTTATACTTTTTTTTGCAGGAGAGAGGGGCTACATGCTGCCATACTTGGGGGTTACCCCCGGCTCTGCACTCAAGAATACTCCTGGAGGTAGTCAGGAACCATAGGGGCTGCTGGAGGATTTAATCCAGGTAGACTTCATGCAAGTCAAGTACCCTGCCTGCTGTTCTATCATTCCAGCCCATTTCCTATATTCTTGATTACCTCACTTTATGGTTTCAGGTGTGCACTCTACCCTGCAGGCTTGACTAATAAGTCATGCCTTTGCACAATTTTCACAGTTCCCTTTGACTCTTTTTAAGGTGCATATTTCAATCATGATAAAAACCACAAAAGCCTATTTAGGCAAAGCATTATGTTTGTATTATAAAATTATCAGTGAAGTCTTGCCACCAACAGTATGGGTCCCAGAGAAGTGTTTATACATATATATAAACATATTTAATATATAAATATATATTATATAAACATATGTATGAGAAGATCACTACTAAGAGGCTAAAATCTACATATGTATCTGGTATATTTTGTATGGAGGAAATAATGGCTATTCATGGTAGGAATTTTTAAGGATGAGGACACATTACAGTCTTGGTGGGGTGGTATGGAGAACTCCGAAAATATAAACAAAATTTACCATTCAAACTTCTTTTATTTATAAAATCCCAATTTTATAGATAAGGAGACAATTTCAAATAGATTAAGTTCATTAATGTAACAGTCTTATTCACAAAACAACCTTTTGAATGTGTTTTAACTCTTATCTGTTTGATTGCAAACTTGTTCTTTTAAACATTGCTCACACTTTCATTTATACTTCAGTGATTGCTGAGGAATGTGAAGAGGACTTAGTAGCCAATATGTTGAATGCTATGTCAGTGTAGCGAATTTAGCACATTATGCATTTTAATATTTTAGAAAGTTAGGGCCGGAGCAATAGCACAGCAGGTAAGGCGTCTGCCTTGAAGGTGATCAACCTGGGACAGACCTGCCAGGATCAGATCTGTGATTTCTAAGCACAGAGCCAGAAGTAATCCCTGATCACCACCGTGTGTGGCCCCCAAAAACAAACAAACAAAATTTAGAAAGCAAAGTTAAGAAAGCTTTGATTTAGGATTTGAACACAACATCTGAGATCTTAGTACCAAAATGAAGCCTCAACTTTGGCTCGCAAAGTTCATTGTCATTTTTCCACCTAACATGAAAATAATCAACAACCGAATATATTTACGTTTTAAATTTGTTTTATTCTTTTCCTCCTAACACTCCATTAGAAAACACTGCAGCAAATATGGCAAAAGTGAGTAGAGGGTTTTGCTCTTGAATAATGCCATATCGCAGAAAGCTATATTCTAGAGCAGTTAGGATCTTGAAGAGCAGCAGCTGACACTAAGTTCTGGGTAATATTTGGGATAACTATATCCATGTATGTTACACGACTGCCCAGATAAATTTGCCAACTTCTTCTAAATTAGATTTTCTTCTTTTCTGATTGCTTTCTTTTTGGTTTTGGGGCCATTCTTGAATGTGCTCATTGGATCACCTGGGGTTTGGGGATCACTCAAGATGGTGGCATGCAAAACCTATCCCTATCCACTATATTGTCTCCATTCCTTTGTTGTCTTTTCTAGCTTGATTTTTCTCTTTGCTATTTACTCACAGAGCTTCCCCTAATCACAGCAAAATAAATTATGGCCAGATAGTTAATAGGTTAAAGCTCTTTGCTTACATGAACTGACTCTATTCAATTGTGAGCATTCCCTGATTTTAAACACTGCTTGGAGAGCCTAAAACAAAGCTTTAAAACAAAAGTCAAAAAAATTGCTTCAAAACTGAATGAGACAATTCCATATCCTTTTCTATCCTCCTGAATTTTTCAGGGGAAAAATGTAGCCAGTAAATTAAAGAATTTGGTCTCAATCTTCGTTATATGATCCTGGGGTTTCAAGTTGTGTTTGATTCTCTAGAAACTCAATTTATAAAATATGGAATAGAAGAGAATAACTCCTCTAATATACCAGTGTAATACTATGTAATCTGCAATGACTTTAGCTTTAGAAAAATCAGGGCTTGAAACAACAGTGAGTAATCTGAATTATTTTCTATTCTTATGGGTCCTTCAGTTTAGTGTTGCAAACAGGATCACAAAGGGATCAAGAAATAGTATAATGGTTCAGGCACTTGCTCTGCATATGACTGCCCTCTATCTCCTATCTGGTTTCATTAAAACTGAGTAGTTAGCTCACTCACATGGATTCAAATATTATCTAGATAATTCCCTACATTGAAAGACTCTGGAGAAGAAAACAGGAAAATCAATCAGGGATATTACCAGAAAAATATATACAGTTAATAAAGGCATTCTTTTTATAATATAAATCTTTATTTAAGCACCATGATTACAAGCATGTTCGGATTGGGTTTTAGTCATATACAGAATACCACCCCTTCACCAGTGCAACATTCTCACCAACAATGCCCCTCCCCACCTTACCTATATCTCAACAGGCATTCTACCTCTCTCATTCTTTAATATTGTCATGCTAGTTGTTAGTGTAGTTATTTCCCTAACAGCGTTCACCACTCTTTGTGGTGAGCTTTAAATTGTGAGCCAGTCCTTCCGGCCCTCCCATCCCTTAACTCTATTGTCTCTGGGCCTTATTACAATATTGTCTTTAATTTTTCTTAAAATCCATAGATGAGTGAGACTATTCTGTGTCTATATCTCTCCCTCTGACTTATTTCACTTAGCATAATAGATTCCATGTACATCTACGTATAGGAGAATTTCATGACTTCATTTTTCTGATGGCTGCATAATATTCCATTGTGTATATGTACCACAGTTTCTTTACCCATTTATCTGTTGAAAGACATCTTGGTTTTTTCCAGAGTCTGACTATTATAAATAGAGCTGCAATGAGTGTAGGTGTGAGGAAGAGATTTATGTATTGTATTTTTGTGTTTCTACGGTATATCCCTAGGAGTGGAAAAGCTGGATCAAATGGAAGCTCAATTTCCAGTCTTTTGAGGAATCTCCATATTGTTTTCCATAAAGGCTGGACTAGATGGCATTCCCATCAGCAGTAATAAAATTATACCATTACACACATCCTTCTCCATTAAAAAAAGAGTTAAAATAATTAGATTTTTCAGGTATAGAAAGGTAAGAACTTTCTCTTTTTCTATTTCTTTATTCCTTTCTCTCTCTTTCTTTCTTTCTTTCTTTCTTTCTTTCTTTCTTTCTTTCTTTCTTTCTTTCTTTCTTTCTTTCTTTCTTTCTTTCTTTCTTTCTTTCTTTCTTTCTTTCTTTCTTTTTCTTTCTTTCTTTCTTTCTTTCTTTCTTTCTTTCTTTCTTTCTTTCTTTCTTTCTTTCTTTCTTTCTTTCTTTCTTTCTTTCTTTCTTTCTTTCTTTCTTTCTTTCTTTCTTTCTTTCTTTCTTTCTTTCTTTCTTTCTTTCTTTCTTGCTTGCTTTCTTTCTTTCTTGCTTTCTTGCTTTCTTGCTTTCTTGCTTTCTTCTTTTTTCCTTTTGTGGCCACACACAGTGGCACTCAGGGGTTACTGCTGGTAGGCTTGAGAAACTATATGGAATGCTTGGGTCAAACCTTAGTCCCTCCCAGTCACTCGCTTTCCCCATGCAATTAAAAGTTATACTGCTGTTCTATTGTTCTGCCAGAACTCTTTCTTTATATCTATAATTGTCATTTTATGAGAGACTTCATATTCGCTCCTATGAATAAACATTTTGCCAAAAAAATTAGAGTGGCAGATTTTTACTTCTGTCATGAAAAAAAGACACTGGAAAAGCTCCATAAATAAAAATAGGGTTTTATTGGCAATGCAAACAACTTAAATTGTGAAACTAGTCTGGCCAGTGTATGCTGTAGAGAGAAAATTCAGAAAAGATAAAGTGAGTTTTATGCCAAGTAGAGTTAAGATGATATAGCAATTTATTATGCCAGTGATGGTGGGAAAAGTGGCTTACCAAGCTTGTAGTAGCCTATAGACAGTGCTACTTTGCTCCTACTTGATTAATCTAGGATCTGCTGGAGGACTTTTCAGGAACTACATTGGTAAAATATGACAGGAACACCTAAACAGCATGAATACTAACATCCTACCAACTCCACAAGGCAGCTATGAAGCTCCACCTGAGTCTCACTTGATCTGCAGAGAAGTGGAATTTGAGCTCTTCTTCCTGATATCTTTGGAAATTCTGCCCTCATTCATAAAAGAGCAAGGTACTATTTTTTGCCTGAGAGGGAAAATCATTCCTAAACTACCTTCAGATTTCCCAGATTCTACCCTTGCAGAGAATTTCATAGTGAAGTCAAATATCTTTCTTTAGGTTATATTTTAGTTAGATAATATGGAGAGAAAGAGAATGAATACTGTGTTCAAGGGAGAACATAAACTTTCACAGAGAAAAGTAAGATAATGGCACCCGTACACTGTAAAAGTGGGTAGTCTGGTGACCCCAGAATGGGTGTATGTACCACTTGCGTTTGAAGACTTGGATTGATAGGATTTTCCTAAATTGGGACTTTCTCTGTAGATTGTAATTGTTAGGGTATTGTCAAAGAGGAAAGTTTTAATTGTTTTGGTTGTCCTCACTCATAAATTATGTTGTCCATCATGAAGTTTCTTTTTTTATGAAAGGGATTTACTGTTTCAGACTTCTTTCAACATCTCCAAGGACAGTCTCACCCAGGACACTGAAGACATTAGGCTTGGTGACAGGGTAACTTCTTCAATACTTCAATACTTCCCAAGAAACTCATTTCCAAGGGCCCCCTCCTTACCTCTTTGCTTCACTATTAATGATAGATAATTTTTCTTAGCCCAAAGTCTAAAGATATGGATACTCTACCTCCGGTTTACCATCCCGCAAAATCTTAACCCTTACTTTCTTTAGGTTTATAGGTAAGATGGAGTGTGTCTGAGAGATGAAGGGATTTTGTTCTTCATTCTAGTACCACTGGTCTACAACATTCCCTTTCTTTCTAGTGATTCCTTCTAAAGTTCCTTCTGGACAAGATGGATGGTGTGAGGACATGTCTGCCTTTTTGTCAATAAAGCTCTTAATCACCATATCTCTTATTTGACTGGCCCATGAAAACCGTGGAAGCAAACTTTTCCATTATTACACTAAACATACATATTGGTCCATCAAAAGATGATAACTGTGTGTGTCTGTGTGCATATGCATGCTTTAGACCTCCCTTTTCTTCCAATTAAATTATGAGGCTATTTTCCTAGTTTAGTTTTTATTACCAGTAACTTAAGATCTGCCATTTCCCTCCTAATTTACTTCATTTTTTCTTATTATTTTATTTTTAACATTGCTCCCATTATGGAATAAACACGTTTATTTTTATTTGTAGGTAAATAATTGTCTCATTAGGAAGCTAATGAAGAAAGCACCCTTTGGTATAAGGGTCTTTCCAACAACTGCTATAGACTTATAACAGAAACTATTTAAACTACTTGGGAGACCAACTTGTTATAAACATTTAGAACTACAGACTAAAAGACCACAACCTACTGTGATTCAATTATAGTTATCTATATATCTCATATATCAGGAATTCACAGCACCATATGCTATATACCATATGCTATATATATTCCATAAAGTATAGCCATTAGGGATCTTAACTCAGTAAAAAAATGGTTCTAAAATATTGTGAATTAGATTTCATTTTACATAGATCTCCTAGTTGTGAATGATGGTCGAGCAATTTCAAGAGCTATACACTTACTTTTTGTGACCTAGAAACCAAAAAGAATAATAACAATGGACTTCTTTTTATAATAATTAAGCACTCCACCTTTCCATCCTCATATTCCTTCTTTTATCAATTTTTATTTCTGTTCAGTTTTCTGTTGCAGGTATTAAATGTCATGGGTGCACTGAGAAGGATATCAATATAAAACAAGAAAATTGGTGTCTGTGTGTTTTGGGGCTTATAAAGGTGTATCGGTTGAGGTCAACTTATAACTGGATTATACAAATTGCCCTCATGACAAAAGGACTCACTATCAATGTGGATGTCTTGATGTAGTTCTGTCTTTACCCCACCAGTGTTCTTCTCCAGCTTGGGCCTGGAGCTTTTATTATCTATGTACCTACATGCCAGTGGTTTTGCTATTACCACTTTTAGAAGTAAGCCCTTCATTAATCTTTTCTCTAGTTTAGTGTTTCTCAGTCTTTGGGGGTGGGGGCTTTTTAAAAGCTTCCTTCTGATCTTATTTTCTTCCTGTAATCCTTCACCATCCTATCATTTGTCGCATGTGTCCCCTAGTCTCATGCAATAGTCTCCTCAGAATACTAGGAGCCACAGAGTGCCCTATAGTTTTCAGTTGAGGAACACTACCCTGACGTTTATTCTCAATTTCAGATTCATTCCAGTTTATTTCTCCATAACAAACTACCTTTAGTTACACTGAAAGTCTGCATATGTAATATGCTACTATATAATAACCCTGATACACAAAAATTTGAACACCTGGCCTATGGAGTTTTGTATTAAATAAGCCAGCCAATCAAAAAACACATAATTAAAAGATAAAGGAAACTAAAGTTCTGAGTATTTGTTCTTGAATTGCCCTAAAATTTTAATATAAGATATAATTTATTTATAATTTATAATATAATATAAACATAAGAAAAGTAGTAGGAAACAATCAAGTTTATGTATGACACACAGATTTAATACAGTAGTGGCACCTTGTCCAAAGTCCCAAAACTACTGTAGTATTCAGGAGTTTAATCATTACATTATACTACTTCAACACTTATTAAGAGGATCATACAAATAAATACGTCTTAGTATGGTAAAAACACTCATTTTGATTCAATATATAGACATGTAATTACAGGCATTTATAAAGGTTAGACATTTAGCTGAGAAAGTATACAAAAACTTGATATTAAAAAATGCATAAATAAGAGATAGCACAGTGGCAGGGTGTTTGCTTTACACAGGTCAACCCTGGATGGACCTGCGTTCAATTCTCAGCATCCCATATGATCCCGTGAGCCTGCCAGGAGTGATTTCTGAGTGCAGAGCCAAGAGTAACCCCTGAACACTGCCGGGTGTGGCCCAGAAAAAACAAACAGAAAAAAATTTAAAAAAATTTTTAAAAAGGGGTACAGAGTTATAGCAGCAGTTCACATCCTGGCATCCCCTATAGTCCCCTGAGCCTACCAGGAGAGACTTCTGAGAGCAGAACCAGGAGTAACTCCTGAGCGCTGTCGGGTGTGATCCACCCCCGTCCCCAAATTTTAAAACATTGGATAAATAAGAACAAAGAGGTCCCTAATTAGTTAAGATTCTATGATTGTGGCCTGGAGTAATATTACAGTGGGTAGGGCATTTGCCTTGCACACAGCCAACCCAGGTTAGATCCCTGGCACCCCATATGGTTCCCTGAGCCTGCCAGGAGTGAACTCTGAGCACAGATCCAGAAATAATCTGTGACCACCACTGAGTGTAACCCATAAACCAAAAAAATAATCTATGATTGTATATTTGCTTATGATAACATTTTACATCACAAAATCTTATTCTTCTTGATTGAGAATAGACACAAGAAGCCAAATGTGACTCAAATAATAAGCTTCTCTTACAGAAATTTTAGTTTTGAAACTGGATTGATTCAGAACTTAATTTTGGCTTCTTATTCCTCACACTCCCAATTTTAAGATAACTAAACCCAAAGGACAGTATGAATTATTAATCCAGGTAAATGTATTAGAAGAGGTTGAACAGTGTTAAACCAAAAGGAGAGAGACACTGGAATTGACCTCCATACCCCCTAAAAAGTTCTACCTTATATAAAGCTCATCTTACTTGAACCCAGGGATATGGAGAGAAACGGTGATAGAGAAGAAAGAATAAAGAATAAAAACAGAGAAAGAGAAGCAGACAGAGAATACTGCCAGGAGAGAGAAAGAGTAAAAGACAGAATAAAGGGAGAATGAGATGGAATTTTCTTGCCATGTCAATATATTTATTTTATCTTTTGTTAAAACATAGGTCTGGAGGGAAAATACAAAAAATATTATCTCAAAAATATCCCTCTGTATCCTCCTTCTTTCCATTATAGGAAAGTAAAAGTCCCTTTAAAGAAATATCAAGAAAGAATCATAAGACACATAGATATTCTTACTAGGACAGATAGATACTCTCCCTAGTTGTGATGAATATATACTTTAATAACATGATAACATAAAGTTATGCTCTCACTTCAGTCAGTCAAATTCCAGGCTCTAGAATGCTTCCATTGCTAGTTATTCTATGACATTCAGAAGGTTATTTACTCTCATATATTTTATTTATTGTTTTATTTATTTATTTTTGGTGGGGGGTAACACTCAGAGATACTCAGGGCTTACCTCTGGCTCAAGGATCACTCCTAGTAGGGCTCTGTAGATCATATGTGCTACTAGGGATTGAATCCTAGTCAGGCATTTGGAAGGCTACTGTCCTCCACAATGTACTATTCCTCCAGCCCCACTTTATTTTAATTTTCATACTGCTAATTTGTTCATAAAATAATAATATTAGGAAATGATGTAGGGGAAATGGTGGCATTAGCACTATAGATTTTGTGTCTTCCCACATCCTTCAATAAAAGAAGAAAAACTATGGGGCCGGAGAGATAGCACAGAGGTGTTTGCCTTGCAAGCAGCTGACCCAGGACCTAAGGTGGTTGGTTCGAATCCCGGTGTCCCATATGGTCCCCAGTGCCTGCCAGGAGCTATTTCTGAGCAATAGCCAGGAGTAACTTCTGAGCGCCGCCAGGTGTGGCCCAAAAACAAAAAAAAAAGAGAGAGAGAAAGAAAGAAAAGAAAAATAAGAAGAAAGAAAAAATATATATAATAGTCTCATAAGCAACATTTATAATAAAATTAGATGTCAAGATCCCCTCACAAACTTCAAATACCAGCGGGTGATCAAGACACATATTAGCATGACAATATCAATAAAATATCAGGGGATGAAGTAAATAACAAATGGGCATATGATGGATGCAGTTATGATAAAATGATTTTCAGCAGGATTTTAGTTGTTGGAGTTTTTAGTGTTCATATTGGCAGTATTCAGGGCTTAGCATTGACGGGACTCAGGGTTCCAGGCATCTGACCAGGGTGAACTGAACCTTACCCAATATACTATGTTCCAGACTCAATACTAGTTTTAAAATTTATGATTTTGCTGTTACTACACCTTCACCACCACCAAAATACCCAGAAACTCTGTCAATGTCCGTATGTCACTTCTAGTTCATCTTTCATGGGAAAACTTTACAGAATTGTTACTAGCTCTTAAGTACTCCATCCTTAGAATGACTGTTCTTTCCGATGAATTTCTCTAGTCCTAATTTTCTTTGTTCCTAGATAAAAAAGAGCTGAATAGACCTTATTTGTAAATAAATAATACAAAGCCAAGGTATAATAGCAATAAATATGATTTAAATTGACATAAGGGGCTGGAGTAATGGCTGTACTATTTGCCTTGCCTGGGTTTATCCCTTGAGTAATTTCCGACTGCAGAGTCATGAGTAACACCTGAGCATTGTTGAGTATAGCCTCAAAACAAGCAGCAAAAACAAATCTTAAAAAAAAAACTTGACATAAGATCTAAATAGACTTTTATTTTCTAAATATATACAGACAGCTAACATGTACATGAAAAGATATTCAACATTATGAATATACTCTAGGTGGTAGGGACATCAATGAGGTCAAATAAAAGAATATTTGTAAATTCCTATGAGCATGAAAAAATCTACACACAAGGATGGACTAACCAAAGAAATGCACTTGAAATTGTACTTATCATATTTAAAGTTATTAAGAGTGGGGTCCTTAGTGTAGTGAGTGAAGTATAGTGAGTGTATAGTGAGTATAGTATAGTATAGTATAATAATATAGTATAGTATAGTATAGTATAGTATAGTATAGTATAGTATAGTATAGTATAGTATAGCATAGCATAGCATAGCATAGCATAGCATAGCATAGCATAGTATAGTATAGTATAGTATAGTATAGTATAGTATAGTATAGTATAGTATAGTATAGTATAGTATAGTATAGTATAGTATAGAATTATAGAGTATAGTATAGTGAGTGAAGTACTTGCCTTGCACATGGCTGATCCAGGTTCAATCCAGCATCCCATGTGGTCCCCTAAATGCACCAGAAGTACTACCTAGAAAGAAACCCTGAGAATCAATCAATCAATATGACTGACTGAGAAAGTTATTTTAAGAGTAAATATCAAAAGTTGTCCACAAAATTATTGATAATGTGTATTATTATGGTGATCAGTTTGCTATGAATATAAGTATGGAATCGTGGTTTTACCTAAAACTATTTTAAATGGCAACTTTATCTCAATAAAATTTTAAATGATATGTAATGTAAATAGAAGCAAAACAAATTCAGTTAGAATTTTTACTTTCCATGATTATATGTCAAAGAAACAACAAAATTGTCAAAACTGAATTATTTCTTCCTTAGCATATATCCACAAGCAAAAAGAAAAAACAAAGAAAGGCAAGGAAAGCTTCACCAGAGACTTTGGAAGGAAAAAAAATTAGCAAGCTAGTAATGCAAATTGGTAGGCTGTAATATAAAATGATGATAATATTCTTTGAAGTTACCTATTTAATCTTTACAATGTTCCAGGTAATGTGCTTGTCCACTCTTTCTTCACAAGATATTTATAGAAAATAGAGAGCAATATCCTCAGAAATTTTAATGTGCTGCTGCAGTAACAGTAATACTATCTTGATAAATTGATTCTAATAAGCAAGAATTATATAAAAAAGCACTTAAATGGCTGGCATTTAAAGATCTTTATTGTTTTGTCACCTCTTGTAATCCAAAAGCTAATTTTTATTATTTAGATTTGAAAATATTCTACCCCTTACTTTTTTTTTCTTCTAGGATGATCAGAGTTCAGATACATTTAGTCACAGTGCTTGCACTTTTGGTTATATGGATAACATAATGCTGTTTGTACTCAGACACTTTTAGTTGCAGTGTTGTTCAGGGATCACACACTTTAGCTGTTCTTGCATACGATTGTGTTGAGTAAGAGAGAATATTTTGTGTGGTATTGCAAATCCTAAAAAAGCAGATCTATTTACTAGAATCTACTTGGGCATGTTGGATAGTGCTGTAAATGGATCTTGTGATCTTTTTGGCGTCAACTTTGCAAGGCAGATGCTCTATCACTGACCCCTAACCTAATTTTAAATATACACAGCTGTCATAAAAGGCTTAAGACATGTATGATTTTACCATTGATGTAATGTATTTCTTTTTCTTTGTTTCGGGGATATAAACAGCCATTACTCTAAAGTGCAAGGCGGAAGTATTTATTTTGCAACAGTAGTAGTGAGTTGTTAATTTAATTATGAGGCAATTGACTTTGAGTAAGGCCCTTTGCCATTTACAAACTGAAAATTTTGCATGCCAAAAATAAATATCTTTTAAAACTTGGGATTTAGAAGGGCTTATGATTTTACCAGATTATTTTACCTACTCCATTTGAGCAAGTCATTAAGTTATTTTCTGATTGAGACTGATAATCTCTAAAATGATAATCTCTAAAATGGGTAAAATTTTCTTCTTCCTAAGATTAGCATTAATAACCTTTTCAAGAGTTTTGAGCAATACATGGCAACTAAGCTTCTCACTGTTAATCATTTTTTGCCTAATTTTATCAAAACTGGCTCAAGGACTGGACACTACTCGGCCTATTGTCAACGGAAAATTCTCTGGACTGCAACTGATAGAACTTGGCTGAGACAAAGGCTAACTTGAGCTTTCAGTTATATTTTTATATTTCTGAACTTAACTGTGTGCTGACCACACTTTCAAATAACAAACCAATTTTTTGCCTTACATTCTTTACTCTTTAAGCATCTGATGTGCTGCTTGCTAAGTAATTTATTGGCACCCCTTTCTACTTTATCAGAAGCCCCATCATGTAAGAAGTGCACTACTTTTCATAATATAAGATGCACTTTCCCCACCCCAAAAGATGGGGGAAAATGTTTGTGTATCTTATGGAGTGAATGCTATTTGTTCACTGCTGTGATATTAACAATAATTATTTAAAAGGTTTTTAATTTTTTTATTTCCTGATGTAAAGAAAATAAAGTTAGGTAAATGTGTTTAACCAGCTAGAACCGGTATATTGTAAATATACTTTGGCTTCACAAGCTGGTTGTTCCAGCTGCCATATCCTGGCACCTCTTATTTTCCTCATCTAAAAGTTATGTGTGTCTTATGGAGAGAAAAATATGGTAGGTCCTCATAGTAGCAATTTGGAAGTTAATAATTTTAACAATATCAACCTGAGATAATATCATTGTTTGACTTAAACTATGGGGTTATTCTCATAAATGTAACTTGCTGCTTGCAAAAGATCAGTAAATATTCCTTATTATAACTTGATCAACCTTCAAGTTTTTCTATGTAGTCCCTTGAAGTGTAATAAGTAGTACTCTCAAAGCTATTATTTATGGTTAAAATAAAGAGCCAAATTTACCCCACCTGAACACCATAGAATGGAAATATGAAAGTACTGTTTTTAATAGACAGATTTTCTGTTTATATTTGTCTTTGCCATGTGATACATATATCTGTTTTCTACAGAAAGTTTATTTTTAATATAATTTTATTTTGATTATAGTGGTTTACATATTGTTGACAATAATATTATGGGTACATATTTACATAAAATCAGGGGGGTTCCCATCACCGATTTGTCCTCCCTACCCTCTGTGTTCGTCCTACCTCCCATATCCTCCTCCCTCACCCCCGGGGCTGTGAGAATATGTAGTCCCCTCTATACCTAGCTTACTACTTAGAAGTCTTGGTCTTGGTGCCTCCTTTATTTCCTCCTCTAACTGGAAGGAAGGACTACATAGTTCAAGT